>NC_025998.2:106335738-106358793 GCF_000442705.2 Elaeis guineensis
TGAGTTCCTTCTCATGATGGCTTCCGTATAGGTCAAAGGTTCATCATTCTCAATGATGTGGGCTTCATTATTCTCAATAACGAACCCATACCTCATAGGTGCATTTCGCACCCTATCCGACCTTTGAAGAGGAGGTGTACTTTGTGTTTGTACTTCATTAATGGATATTTTTGGTTGAGGATCATCTTGTGCTTGCATTTGTAGGTCTTGAACTTCTCCAAGTTCAATTTTCTTCCCACTGCCTCTTTCTAGGATAAACTCTTTTTCCATAAAAGTGGCATATTTACTGACAAACACCTTATGTTCAGTAGGATGGTAAAAGAGGTATCCTATACTCTCTTTAGGATAACCTACAAACAAGCATTTATCTGCCCTAGCACTCAGCTTATGTCCAAAATTTCTTTTAACATAAGCTGGACAGCCCCATATCTTAAGATACTTAAGATTAGACTTTTTTCTCTCCATATCTCATATGGAGTGCTTGGTACAGATTTTGAAGGTACTCTATTCAAGATATAGATAGCGGGCATATCCCAGAAAGAAATTGGCAAATCTGTAAGGCACATCATGGACCGCACCATATCTAATAAAGTGCGATTCCTCCTTTCTGCTACACCATTTAGCTGTGGTGTATAGGGAGGGGTCCATTCTGAGAGAATTTTATTTTTTTTAAGATGATCTAAAAATTTATTGGATAAGTATTCTCCTCCTCGATCAGATCGAAGGATTTCATACTTTTTCCAGTTTGTTTCTCAACCATACTTTGATACTCTTTAAATTTATCAAAGGCTTCGGACTTGTGTTTCATAAGATACACTTATCCAAACCTAGATAAATCATCAGTGAACGTTATAAAATAAGAGTATCCTCCTCTGGCTTCTTTGTCACAGGACCACATACATCAGTATGTACAACTCCTAATAACTCACTTGTCCTTTCTCCATGTCCACTAAATGGAGTCTTAGTCATTTTTTCATAAGACAAAATTTACAAGTACTTAATGATTCATAATCATAAGGATTAAAGAACTCTTCTTTGTATAACTTGTTAATCCTTGTCTCACTTATATGACCAAGTCGATAATGCCAAAGTAAAGTATTATTCAACTTTCTCTCTTTCGCTTTTTACTTTCATTAATATGGAAAACATTGTCATTAGATAGAATTAGAAGACCATTATTAATAATGCCATGATAATAATTTCATTAAAAAAAAAATTGAGCAACTATTGCTCTTTCATTTATTTCATAACCTCGTTGCAATAGTAACGATACAGAAATAATATTTCAATGATCTTAGGCATATAATAACAGTTTTCTAGCTCTAAGATTTTTCCAGAAGATAATTTTAACATATATGTCCTACAGCCTCTGCTTGGATTGACTCTCCTCCAGCGCCGTAGAGCTCGAAGTCACCCTTCTTCAGTACTCTAATGTTCTGCAGCCCTACAACGACTTGCAGATATGAGAACCGCAGGCAGTATCCAATATCCAAGAGTCTGAATTGGAAGAACTTAATGACAAAATTGTATGTATCTCATATATACCTTTTGGTGCATCGCTTGCACCTGCCTTTATAGTTGCAAGATATAATTTGTAATTTCTTTTCCAGTGTCCTGTCTTGCCACAGTGAAAGCAGGTACCCTGTCTGGAGACTTTCTTCCCCTTCTTCTTCATCTTGCCACCCTTAGGATTCAGTGCTTTCTTTGAACCCTTAAAACTGACTTTTTCTTAGAGGTTTTACCCACAAGAAGAAGTGGAGCCTTTTCTTTCTTAATATGGCTCTCAGCTGTCTTAAGCATATTTAACAACTCAGGTAAGGAGGTATTCAGTTTGTTCATATGATAGTTCACAACAAACTGAGCGAATGATTCGGGAAGAGATTGCAGGATTAAATCCTGACTTAATTCTCCATCCATCACAAAACCAAGTTGACCCAATCTAGTGATCAGATCAATGACCTTCAGGACATGGTCTTGTACGGATGATCCTCAGTCATTCTAGCATGGAATAACTGCTTAGATATCTCATATCTAGTAGTTCTACTCTGTTCTCCATACAACTCTTTAAGATTGAGGAGTATGGATTGAGTATCCATGCTCTCATGCTGCCTCTGTAACTCATTGCTCATAGAGGCCAGTATGATCACTTGACAGTCAACTGTCATTCTTCCATATCCTGTATGTAGATACCTCCTCTTCTGTGGCATCATCCCAACTCTTATGGTTCAGGATGTCAAGAATATAGGAGAGCTTCTCCTGAGTAGTATGATCTTTAAATTTTCAATCAGTCCACATAATTGGGACCGATCAACTTGTTGGAATCTAAAATTCCTCGCAATGATAGTGAAGATGCCATTTGTAGAATTTAATCTAAATAATTAAAGAATATTACATAAGCAAAAACTCATATTAACTCATACAATTAAATAAGTCTTTAGATTTAATTTGCCTCCTATTATTTTATCGAACATCATAACCTCTATATGATGAACGAGACATATTAATATTTATCTTAGTGGATTGAGACCTAATTCCTCATAATGATCTTGTGTTAACACAACAAATCTTATGAGTTCATAGGTAGGAAACTCTTTCCAATTGCATCTCATGCAACTTTAATATTATATCTTGCCTCTAAAATATTATTAGCCTTGTGTTAACACAACAAGCTATAATATTTTAGTTAAGTTAGACCCTTCATTTCAATATATTCAAATTCTAATATAACTATCTATGTGTTAACACAACAAAGCAGTATATTCAAAATTACCGTAAGCATCTTCTATGCACCAGGATTATTTATATCAATCCTTATGAAAGCCTCATGTTAACACAACAAACTAGCCATAGTTCATAATGTAACATTAACCTAGCATGAAAGAAGGCCCTTAATAGTGTTTTCAATATTAGGATTTTTAATATCAAGATCGCTTAATCAAATTGGCCAGGTAAGTAAGGTGGGGGTCCCCCGTTGCTTTCCTTATACATCAATAAATTGGTCAGATCAGACAATGAAACCAATTAAAAACCACCTATAGCACTTTTCTAGACACCAATTGATCAATTGATAAGAATTAGTTAACCCATAGTTGCATATCACTACCACTTAATATAATTTTCTAATGAGGGCTTTTATTTGGTCTCATGCATATTCTAACTACATAATACCTATTTATGTATCAATATTAAAACTTTCTATATGTGCAAGTGTAACATATGGACATTCATCATCCTAGGACAATCTTGCAGCATAACCCCGTTATGCTAGGACAACCTTTGTCAAGATGATAAAGTGGTGAATGATATATGCATTATTTCATATCATCATATGAAAGCATAAATTATTTTATAGTATAAATCATACTATGGATCACATAAATATTATGTATATATGATTGTACTAAACAAGGCCGGCTCTGATACCACTGTAGGGTTTCAGGGTGGACATGCACAGTGGAAACATAATGGATTTCAAAATTTTAATAAAAAAATTCTAAATATTAAACCCTTAAATCAGTATCTCTTTGATGATTAACAATCATATATAACATAAATTTAAATTAAATTTAAGTTATAGAAGAATACCTGCAGCACTAAATCCAAATTTCGACAGAACCTCCACCAGGCGCCCAAGTGTTCGTCCTCCAACGGTGATCCACACAGGGCTATGATCAGAACATCAACTCTTTGAGATGATTTTCTTCAAAATTCTCACTCTGAAAATTTTTTTGAATACCAGAACCTCAAGACGCTCTTCCTCTTCTCCTAGCCTTCCTATCCCTACCTTTCTTCTCTCCTTGTCTTTCTTAATTCTCTTCCTAGACTCTTTCTTAAAATTGGACTTGTCCTTTCTATTTTTGGACTTGTCCTAACATGAGAAGGAAGAGACTAATTGGACAATATGGAGAGGATGTTAGAAAGAAAGGAGAAATTGGAAATCTGAATCAATCCAATCCCCCGGGCACCCCCCTTTAAATACTTAGCGATGGGTTGCCTTTGGGAATTTTTCGCGCCCCTTCCATGCACCATCTCGCATCCATCAAAAAATCTCACACCTTTGATAAATTCTTATGCCTATCTGAAAGTTTTTGACATATGGCAATCATCAAAAAAAAATCCAAGAGATGCTTCATGCAGAAGGACTCTTCGGAATATTTTTCTCGATGATTCTCTGATGAGTCGTGCAGCTTCCCATGGTATAATTTTTTTCTACCACCCATCAATATAATTTTGTCCATCCAATAACCAAAAATAAAGGTGCTAACATGAGAATGTCATGAAAAAAATTTCAGATTAAGAAGTGGCGTGACAAATGGGTTAGAGTCCTTCACAAGTTGGACTCTTGGTCAGGTGCATGGATCAGGCTGACAGGATTTCCAACTTCAACAAATTTTCATGATAAAACCAGAAGGAATTTTAATTTAAAAAAAATTCTCATGCTCAAAATAAAGTTAGAAATCATTTAAAAATTTATTTTATCATGTAACATAGGATAAGCTCGAGGATGAGGCATCCCATCTCATGGGATGCGAAAACTGTTTCTGCACACAAAAACTGCACCCACGCACAAGAAAAATTTTTGACTCGTGGAAACTTGGTTTCCTGAGTCTAAATTTTTGGTACATGTAGCCAAGGGCTGAACCAACTCAAATATAAAATTAATTTGAATTAATTTAGCTTTAATTAGCCCAATCTGGAATCAATTTTAAACCTAATTCGAAAACAAGGAGCTAGTTTTTTGCAACATGTGCTAGCATGTCAATTTTGCAAACATGATCTAATCTAATTAGACCCCTGATCAATATTCTTTGTGTGTGACCTATTGGGTTTTATATCTAGTCAGCAATAGGTCTGAGTTCAAGTTGATTTGATTTGATTAGAATTTAATCTAACCGATCTAGATCCAATCGAGCTAACCCGATTTCAGCAATTAGAACTCTTTCTAATTAGTGATCAAATTAAACTCTTTAATTTGATCAAATCCATAAGACAAAATTTATGTCTAGCAATGTATCATGTCTACCTGGAAGATATAAAATTTTTGATGAAAATATCAAAAATACTCTTCAGTGGAAAGTTACCGTGCAATTTGATCCTGCGATCTCCTTGCACCCCGAATATGACTCTGGATATGAAATGATGTCAAATCCAATATCATACTCATATTTCTCTCAATCCTATATGATGATTCAATTAATAAAATATTAAAAATTCTTTTTAATTTTTATTCTGCTTTGATCAAAGACTTCCTGAATCATCAATCGATCAGAACAAGTTGGATGCGATTTTCTCTTACCAGGAGTGATTGATTCCATGTTGACCTACTCACAACCTCCATACACATTCTATCATATCTAAAACACCCCGTACATGACTAAGTCATGAATGAGTATGAACTAAAAAATATAGATTCATGTATACAAGGTTCTATGGTAGTCTTAGGTCAAAGGATTACATGCACAACTCCCACTATAAGAAAAAATCTCTTGACAGGTAAGTAAATTCCATAAGATATTTCTTAAGTCGGATCAATTTAGTGAACTCATTCTCTAATGAGCACCCACTTCCTTGTATTAGTGTCTCACATAAGTGGCATATGAGATCTGCCACCCTCTCTATCGAGCATGCATAAAAAGTGCTAATCTATCCAAAACATTGATCCCCTACTCAATGCTCCTATGACTTGGAATATTCTAAATCAGGATTTTTAGGATTTTAGGTCTCAAGGTATGATCTCATCATAACCCTAAATCTATTTTCCTGATTTATGGAGTTCATCATAATCATTACTAAAGTAAGGTGCAGCATATGATGAAAAATGCCTTTTATTATTTAAAGAGTCAATACATAAGTCTGGAAGATTACAAGGAAAATCCATCAAAACACAAATTTTGATTAGCTTGTAGGGCATATTCCTTTCACCTCATCCTTGGGTACTTTTGATTGAGGAACTTTTTGTGGTCCAACCACTGGTATTTCTGGATCGGTTTGTAGATCATGAACTTTCATAAATTCAATATTCCTCCCACTGCCTCCTTCTTGGATAAATTCATGTTTCAAGAAAGTAGCATGCCTACTAACAAACACCTTTTATTCAGTAGGGTGGTTGAAATAAGATCCATTAATTTCATTTAGATACTCTACAAACCTACACTTGTCTGATCTAGCATTAAGCTTATGTTCAAAAATATTTTTGACATAAGTAGGATAGCCCAAAATCTTAAGATGTTTAAGATTAGGCTTCCTTCCATTCCATATCTTATATGGAGTGCTTGCAACAGACTTTGAAGGTATTCTGTTTAATATATATGTGACAGTTTCTAGGGCATTACCCCTAAAAAGATATTGGAAGATCAATGAAGCATATCATGGACCGTATCATATCCATCACAGTACGATTTCTCCTTTCTGCTACACCATTTAATTGAGGTGTATTAGGAGGGGTCCATTCAAAGAGAATACCTTTACTTTTAAGATGATCAAAAAATTTAATAGATAAGTATTCTCTTCCTTGATCAGATTGAAGAAGCTTGATACTTTTTTTAGTTTATTTTTTGACCATATTTTGGTACTCTTTGAACTTATCAAAGGCTTCGAATTTATGTTTCATAAGATACACATATCCGAACCTTAATAAATCATCTATAAAGATAGGAGTATCTTCTTTTGGTCTGAGTTATTATCGATCCATATACATCTATATGTATTAGAGCTAACAACTCACTTGTCCTCTCTCCATATCCAGAAAATAGAGTCTTGATCATCTTACCCATGAGACAAGATTTATAAATTCCCAATGATTTATAATCATTTGGGTTAAAGAATTCTTCTTTGTATAACTTGTTTATCCTTGACTCAATAATATGACCAAGGCAACAATGCTAGAGATATATGACATTCACATTTTCTCTCTTTTTTTTCATATTTTTTTCAATATGAAAAAAAAAATTTTATTGAGTACAAGAATTAGAAGATTGTTATTAATATAACCACTACCATAAAATTCATTAGAAAAAAAAATAGAGCATCCATTTTCCATTAGCCTTATTTCATAACCTTATTTTAACAACAAAGGTATAGAAATAATATTTTTAATAACTTTTGATATGTAATAACAGTCTTTTAATTCTAAAATTTTGTCCAAAGGTAAATTAAGCATATAGGTTTTTATAGCCTCTGCGCTAATGAACAATCCACTTGCGCCATAAAGCTCGAGGTTACTTCTTTTTAGATCTTTGATATTCTGTAGTTGCAGTAACGAACTACAAAAGTGCAATCCACAGGTGGTATCTAAAATCTAAATATCGGAGTCTAAATCACTCAATAAAAAATAGGACTGTATCATATACACACCTTTTGGTGTTACACTTGCACCCTACTTCAATCTTACAAGATTATTCTTGCAATTATACTTTCAATTTTTAAATTTATCACAAATAATATCCATACAGTCATCATTACCTTCTCATTATTATTGACCAATCTAGGGTCAAAAATATCCAGAACATCAGAGTTTTTTTTCGATATAAACCTAATTTGTTAGTTCCTTAACCAATCCACATAGTTGTATCGATCAACATAGTTTTATCTATGATATCATGGGGTGAAAATAAAAAAGTCATAATGTAGACTTAAATCTACATAAAAATAATAGTATAAGCAGACCACTTATGTTTGACATGCATAACTAGATGAGGACTTTTAAACTAGTTATATCTCTCACTATTTTATCGGATACCATAGCTCTCTCCTATAGTAAATGAGATATATTTTATATTTATCTTAGTGGGATTGAAACCCTAATTCTTCATAATGATCTTGTGTTAACACAACAAACCCTTATGAGTTCATAGGTAGGAAACTCTTTCCAATTACATCTCATACAATTCTCAATATTTTATCTTGACCTTTAAAATATTATTAGCCTTATGTTAATACAACAAGCTATAATATTTTAGTTAAGTAAGACCCTTCATTTCAATACAGTCAAAATCGAATATAATTGTCCTTGTGTTAGCACAACAAAGTAGTATATCCAAAATTACCGTAAGCATCTTTTATGCAGCAGGATTATGTTATATCAATTTTTATGACAAGCCTTATGATAACACAACAAACTAGCCATAGTTCATAATGTAACATTAACCTAGCATGAAGGAAGGCCCTTAGTAGTGTTTAAAACACTAAGCTACCTTCATTCAAGATTCGAACTAATCTAATTGGTCAGAAAAATGTTAAGATTGGTAGGGGTCCCCCCATTACTTTTTTTAGACACCAATAAAATTGGCCAGGCCAGTAATAGAACCAATTAAATAACCACCGCACTTGAAACACTCCTTAGACATCAATTAATTAATCGATTCAAGAAAATAGGTTAGCTTCTGGTTCACAATACTACGACTTAATATAATTTTTATGAGGGCTTTAATGGTCTCAAGCACATCCTAATTCAATCTATCACAAGAATGCACTATAATAGTTGTATCTTAATAATCATAACAACTAATTATGGTATCTTATCATATCTCTAAGATATAGAAGCAAAATCATACAATATAATTATAACTAAATATCTCAAGCATATCATATATGCATGAAGTTCTAATAACATGCATGAATATAAAATACTATTTTCATGGTTCTTCTTCTTGGAACATCACAGTGGCACCCCTACATGCCATAAGTGTACCCTATTGAATAGGAAGAGAGGGTCTCGGAACCCTACTTGCTCTTATGATCGGATGGCCTGGTGATGAACTCCAATTAGAGTACTAAGCTACTAAAAAAATTTTACACATACATCATGCATTTTATATTTAAAACATATCTCTAAGATATGATAGGGTTTGGATATTCAATCGGGTTCAATCCTCGACCCGACTTGAACCAAACCAAAAACTCATACTTGATCATAATCAAAATAATAATTTAATCTTTAATTACATAAATCAAGATAGGCTCTGATACCACTGCTGGGTTCCGATGGCACAGCGAAAGGGTTAGGTGTTTAAAATTTTTATTCAAAACACCCAATGCACCGAAAGCCCTAATGCCCAGAAAATCTTGACTATAATAATCAAAGCATAATAAGTATAAATTAGGATAAGAAGAATACCTGTAGTACTAATCCTAATTTTTACAAAGCATCTAAGTGTCCGCCCTCCAATGGTGATCCACATAGAAATTGAACCAAAGACAGCGCTCCTTCTTATCTTGCTTCAAGATTTCTAGCCCCTAGAACTTGACTAGCCTCATACCAGTCAGGTTTCTTCAAGAACCTGACATCATCCTCTTAGAACATCCTTTGAACTTCTGATTCTCTTTCTTAAGGACCCTTACAACCCTTATTAGGATCAGATAAAGCTTTGTCTTGAATCATAAAGCCTTGTCTTAAATCCCAAAGTCTTGTCCTAAAACTGAGATAGGTTGTAAGAAAGAAAGGAGAGCAACCGGAGAGAAATTGAAAACCCCTTCTCAGATTCATCGGATACCAAGCACCCAGGCCTATTTATAGCCACCAGAGGGATGCCAAAAGAGAGGGACATGCCTTATCCAAAAGACATATCTGATCTGATTATCAGAGATAAGAGTTCCTTCAAGCAGAAGGACTCTTATCCATGATACGTCGATCAGCACCCTGGTCTGCGTGCGTGCAACCAAAGAAGGGATGTTTTCATATCTCTTCTTAAATCAAAAAAATCCTCAAAAATCCATGTGGATTGAACATTCAATCTAGATTCCATAAAATCAAAAATTATGATAAAATTCTCATGGAAGGATGCTATCCTTGCACCTCTTCATGCAAGTGCTGATCACCATGCGTGTAAGCATTAGGACCAACATATGGCATCCGTTTGGTATCTAGACAAGTCTGGAAAATTTCCAAAAAAATTATCAAAAATATTTTATTAAATTTAGAACATTATCACCAAAAATTATTCCAATATAAAATCATTTGATAGGGAGAAGAACTCTCCAAATCATGGAGAGATGCGACACTTCTGCGCATGCGCGCGACATCCTTCTTTTCCCAATTTTTTTTCTTCCCCAAAAATTTTAGAAAAAAATATATCTCATGCTTTAAGATGTGTATCAGAGGATGGAAGGTGATATGAGATACCACATATATTTTAATCCCATAAAAAATAATATTTTTTTCTTTTGCCCACACCAACACTTGTACGCAGAACCTGTTTTGCACCAAGAGTCCACCACAACTTGGACTCTTCATAATTGGTGTTAACATAGGATGTGATGCCCCAATTTGAGCTGCTTCTAGATAAAATGACCTAACCCAAAAATCTACCAAATTGGGCTAGCTAATTAGCAAGGGATGGGACCAAATTGGTCTCCAAAGGAGAAAGGGTTTCCACACGAGCTAGCATGCTTACCAGAACCCTGATTGAATCCAAAATTCCAATCAACCTTTTTCAAAAAGGTCCTTGGCTAATTTTTATATGTGTGTGATCCATTGGATTTTACATCTAGTTAGTAGTAGGTCTGAGTATAGGTTGACCAAATTTGATTAGATTTCAATCTAATCGATTTAGGTCCAATCGAGCTAATCCAAGTTCAACAATTAGAATCCTTTCTAATTGACGATCGAATTAAACTCTTTAATTCAATCAAAAATCTATAAGTCAAGATTGACATCTAGTAATATATCATGACTACCTAGAAGATATGAAATTTGATAAAAATATCAAATATACCCTTCAGTGGTAAATTATCGTGCAATTCAATCCTTCGATCATCCTTGCACCCTGAATATGTTCATGAGTATGGAATCATGTCAAACTCAAACACATATTCATATTGATTCTTAATTAATCAATGATGACTCCAATGAAGAAGAATTAGAAACTCTTTCTAATCTCCTTCCTGCTTTTGGCCAAAAGACTTTTTTGAGTCATCTAAGATTGAGAATACACAGGATGCGATCTCCTCTTACTAGGAGTGATCGATTCCATATTGATCTACTCACAACCTTCATACACACTCCACCATATCCAGAACACCCCGTACATGTCTTAATGCTATGCCTAGGTATGAACCAAAATATGAGTTCATGTGCATAAGATTTCATGGTGGTTTCAGGTCTAAGGATCACTTACATAACTCTCACTTAGAGAACCATCTTTGACATGTAAATAAGGCTTTCATAAGATGTTCTCTTTCATCAAGTCAATTCAGTGGACTCATTTCTCAAATGAGCACCCACATCCTTATATTAGTATCTCACACAAGTGGCTAGTGAGATCTACCACCCTCTCCATTTAGCATACATAGGATGTACTAGTCTATCCAAAATATTGATCTCCAACTCAATGCTCCTACGATCAGAAATATTTAATATTAGAATTTTAGGTCTCACTAGCATGACCAATTCATGTCTCCTAAAATTATTATCCTAATCTTTGAGATTTATCATAATCTTAAACATAATAAGATGTAGCTAATATGATGAATCAATGCCTCAAATAATAATAAATATCATTTCATGAGTTGAAAAATTGTAAAGAAAGTCCCATCGCAACATACTTGCGATTGGCTTATAGGATACTTTTCTTTCAGAGGGTTGGGGTTCGGCTTTTCAAAAATAATTTTTATATTTGTAAAATATTTTTACAACATAGTTCTACCAACCAAGTTGCATGTTTAATTCATAATCAAAATGCAAGTGAAATAAGCATGAAACTACTTTAGATCTAACCTAAACAGGTTCATATAATTGAAATAATTTCAACTTTAAACTGCGCAAATTTTTCAGACAAATATATGATGGTTCTTTGCATGAAAATTATTAACAAAAAAATTTTATTTTAGATTTAAATATTTTTTAAATCTAATAAATTATAAATTTAATCTAGATCATATCTAACAAATTTATGATTAAAGATAGATCTATACGAACTAGGATAATCTTTGCACTGTAAGGGGTAAACCTTACAGCAGGATAATCTACAGTTTGTGATTGATCTAAAAATTTTAATTTTAGATTTAAAATTAGATTATAAATTAAATCTAATCTAAGAAATAATCTAAGCATGTATAAATAATCATATACTAAACAACCTAGGCTCTGATACCAAGTGATGGAACCAGATCTAGGGTTTCAAGGTTAAATCTTGAAACTTTTTCAAGATCAAGCAGCAAAAGACTAAAATAAATCAAAATTTATCTTATAAAATTAGAGAATTCCTAGATCTAAGATCCTATTACATGATTATTATATGATATTAAATCAGAAGTTAAAATATTAAGAGCAAGAACTATTTTTTGATCATATCAACATGTTTCTATACTACATCTAATGTATGTAAAATATAATAGATCAGATCTATTACCTTGCAAGTTAGACATTCTAACTTTGCTGATCCAGACTTGAGGATGATGTTGTGAGCCACATATGTATCTGGCCTCTAGGAGTCATCCACACGAGCCCACGAATCACGATCAGAAGTTCTGATCCAGAAAATCAGCACAGTATGCTAGTACTGTGCTGAACCTTCTTTGATGGTCGATCAGATGCCTTCTTCTTCTTGATTTGGACTCTTCCAAAGATAAGAAGTAGGAGAAGGAGTTTTAGATATGAGACACTCTCAGAAAACTCACAGATGGAGGAAGAGAAGAGGTGAACTCAGCAACCCTAGAAGAAGACCCTCTTCTTCTTCTCTTTATTCTTACCTAGACACCTAGTTTTGTGTCTATTATATCTCCATGTACCAATACTATTTTTCTCTAATTTTCACACACCCCAAAGGTCTCTCAATTCTCTATAATCTACAAAAATCTCAAGAATAAATTTATCTTAAATAAAGAGATATAAAGAATCTTTGTCTAGGTCAAATACCTAGTCAAGAAAAATCCAAACAGGCCAAGACAAGGGGTGCCCAACTCTTGGGTGTCCCCTCCTTTTTTTTCTGCCATGGACTACCAGCAAAGGGAACACAATATATGCCATAAAAGTTACAAAAATTTTAGAAAAAATTTGGATAAAATCAGTGCCATAAGGAAAGAGTTTTGGTTTCCTAAAATTCTATCTCATAGAATTTGAAATCCAAACTAATTCCTACTTTGACTTGGTCCACAACCACATTCCATGTAAGAGAAAAAGAGTGGAAAGCTTTGGACATGCATGAAAGCTTGGGAGAGAAGATTTTGTCACACAAAATAAGAGAGAGTGGGCGTAGGGGGCTAAGGTGGTGCAAGGTGGAATCCTAGTCTTACTAGGGTTCAATCTATGACTTGTTCAAATTTAATTTCTCAAACCAAATCAAACCAAAACCAAATCAACCCAATTAAAATAGGTCTTAACCCAATTAAGAATCTAATTTAATCAGATTAAATTAGATTTAAATCTAATTTAATTTTTTAATCGAATTAGAAATTAGGTTGACCCAAGTCCTAATTGGACTAGGACTAATTTTTTTTTGCACTTGGCTTATCCAATAAACCAATTGAACTTGATCCAATCAAGTCTAAATCAAATTTAATTAAATTATATTTAATTAGACTTAATCTCAGTCCATTGGCTTAATCAAATTAAGCCAATTAGCAATCAAATTGCTAATCAATCCTCCTGTAACACTGACACTAGGTTAAATGTCAATCATATTGATCGTTTAACCCTAGAATGATTCTTAATCGTTGATCAACCATCTGATCGGATCATGAACTCTAATGTGTGTGACCTCATAGGTCTGAACCTAAGTCAGTAGTACAGAAATAAATTCTTATACCAATCAAAGTGACCATCTAGCAATGGTACCCGACGGTCGGATAAGTCGAATATGTAGAACAACATCCTTAAAACCCATGTGGATATAGTTCCCATATAATTCATCCCCTTGACCAAAATGCTCATAGGATACCTCAGAGTTCAACTGTCAACTCTGATCAGGTTGTCTACATTGTATTTGAAAATATCAAATCCATCTGATGGATTATCCTGATCCAGGTTTTGCTAAATTGAAATACAGTGACTCATTCTTCTCCAACTCTTAGAGTGGTCAATCCCATCTTGATCACACTCTGACTTTGCAAGTACTTGACTATGCCCAGAAGCCTTCCATCACTGAATTAGAAATTCAGTTAGTTTAGTACCAAAGCACAGTGAGTTGCTTGCAAGTCACTGAGACGATCTCAGGTCTAAGGGATACTTATACCTATATCTCATCAAAGACATTCTCGATAGCAGAATGCTCTGGAGTTGGTCATGTTCAATGATGATGTATCCTTACATCTCACCTATATGTCATACCAGTGTCTCCACACTCCTTGATTAAGAGGACAACTAACCCATATGGCCTACAGCAACCTATGCTCGATAAAAGCTATCGTCCTTATTAATAGCCTATCATTTGGTCGTGAATAGTTTTAAGGACTAATTAAAAAATTTTCTCTTTATCGAACCTAAATAGTCCTAAAAATTTCATCATAACAATGGAGTTTATTAGAAGATGAAAGCTTGTGATGAAAAAGCTAAAAATATATTTTATTTATTAACAAATCAATTACAATACAAGGTTGCTCAACCATCAATAGGTTGACGATTAGCTTTTGAGACATATTTCCCAATACTATTCCCCCTTTCGGATACCCTATTGAGCTGAGGTATTTCAGGAGGAGTCTATTAGGAGACTATGTCACTATCTTTGAGATATCTAAAAAATTTTTAATTAAGGTATTCACCTCCTCGATCAGATCGAAGAATCTTAATGGGTTTGTCTATTTATTTTGTACTTCATTTCAGAATTTCTTAAACTTTTCAAAGGCTTTAGATTTGTGTTTTATCAGATACACATATCCATACCTAGACAAATCATCAATAAAGGTAATGAAGTAGCTATAACCATCCCTGACCTGCACATCAAATGGCCCACACATATCAGTGTATGTCAGGGCAAGTAACTCAGTGGCCCTTTCTCCATATCCTACAAAGGATAACTTGACTATTTTTTTTTGAAGATAAGATTCACAAGCTGGATATGACTCTGAATGAAGAGAGCCAAAGATCTCATCCTTTTTCAGTTTGTTTATCCTATCCTCTCCAATATGGCCTAGTCTATGATGCCACAAGTACTTCTGATTAATTTCATCTCTGGATCTCTTTTGACCTATGGTACTCACTATTTGCTCATTCAAATTCATATTTGCATCAACATGCAAGTGATACAGACTATCAATTAAAAGATCACGTGCAATCAAATTATTTCATAAATAAATAGAATAAAAATTTTTATTAAAATTAAATTCAAACCTTTCTGTGCTAGCACAGACATGAAAATCAAATTTTGACTAGCTACAAGAATAAAATAACAGTGTTTTAAATCTAATCTAAATTCTAACGGTAATCGAAGAGGATAAGTACCAATGGCTTCTGTCGTAACTTTTGCTTCATTGCTGACCTGAAGGATCATGTCACTTTTTCTCAACCTCCTACTTTCTATTAGACCCTGCATTGAGGTACATATACGAGCACTCGATCCAAAGTCTAATACCCAATTAGAAATAGAAAAAATCGTAAGGCTAGATTCAATTACGAGCATACCTTCTGAAGGTTTATCACCCTTCTTGATCTTTAGGCTCTCCAGGTAAAGTGGATAGTTCCTCCTCTAGTGGCCTTCAGCATCACAATGAAAATATTTTTCCTTTGCTTCAGCCTTCTTAGGAACATCCTTCTTTGGCTTGCTCTCTTTCTTCTGCTTCTTAGCAGATTTTATCTTCTTCTTCCAACTAGACTTTCTCTTGGAAGAAGTCCACTCCATAGTGAGAATAATACCTCTTGAACTCTTCAAGGTTCCCTCTATAGTGACCAATATGTTGACCAATTTGGGTATAGTGTAATCGAGTTTATTCATATAAAAATTTTTAATGAATTGACTATATGAACTCGTAAGGGATTAAAAGATCAAATCTATCTGCAATTCTTTTTGTATATTAAGTTCGAGCTACCCAAGCTCCTCAATATCCTTGATCACTGTCATACAGTGCTCATGGACTAACTGCCCTTCATGCTCTTCAAATTGAAGAGTCGCTTGAACACTTCGAAGAGCACTATGCGGCTCTACTCACCATACAACTCTTGTAGGTGAGTGATCATAGTTCTGACAGTGGGCATATGCTCATGTTGACTCTGCAACTCATTTGACATAGATGCCAGCATATAGCACTTGACCCGACTATCTTCATCCATCCATTTTCCATAAGCAGCTCTTTGCTTAGCTGTAGGACAGTTTGGTAACATTGGGGGTTCCTAGTTAAGTACATGACCTAATTTTTCAGAAGTCAGGATAATTCTAAGGTTTCTTAGCCAATCTTTATAGATTGTTCCAGTCAAATGATTTGATTTAAAGATGCGGGCTAGAGAGTTTGAGGCTGATATTGTTAAACTGTGAGAGTAGAGATTCAAGTTAGACTTTTATACTTTAAAATTATATTTATTTCTAGAGACTTTAAGATACAAACAATGACTCCCACTAATTTTTTCAGATCCCTGTACTCTTCGGGTGGGAAACAAAAATTCTAATGCAATAAATGGATTTCTAGTGGGTGCTGTGGTCCCACCGATGCCATGTATCTCACCTAACAGTGATTGGTAACATACACATTGATGCATGGATAACTTTTTGCCCAGATGCTTCTCCAAGCATATTGCAGCGACTTAGTCTCTAAGTTATGTGGGCTCACCTAACAGTTATTGACCACACTCCTTAGTTAAGCCCGACCCACCATTCACAAGTAGATGCAAGGCCATCATTGGGTCCCTCACCTAACAGTTATTGGAGCCCAACCCCATCCTTACCCTGGAGTAACTCTTTGCTAATAGAGTGGTTGTATATTTTCGATACAACTGAACCACTGTAACCAGCCAAAAACAATCAACATCAGTAGCATGCCTACACATCTACAACAGGGAAAGACCTATGAACTTAATATTTATGAGAAGGTTTAGATTTAGATCTTATCTAATCAGTCATCATATAACCAATCTAATTGGCATGGGCTAAACCAAAATATCAAGTAACCTTATTCAAGACTCAATCTTTCAAATAGGCCAGATAAGTAGAGATCGATGGGGTTCCCCCGTTGCTATCTTCAGACACTAATAAATTGGCCAGTTTAGCTAATAGAACCAATTAAATAACCACCTCTCTATTACTTGCCTTAGACATCAATAGATCAATTGGTCCAAATAGGTTAGCTCAAGTGAATCATGCTCAAACCATCGAGCCAAATTAGGTCCTTAGATTAATCGATTTGACATATAAGATTCAATCGATTTGATCAACAATAATTGCTTGGTCATATAACTTAATTGATCTAATCCTAATCAATACTTGACTCGATTTGATCAATTACTTAACGTTCAAATTAAAATCTCTAGGTGCAATCTAATTACATGACCTAATATTTGATTTTTCCATAACCAAAATCCTCATCCATAAATATAAATTTTAGATCTAAATTTTTTGCATGAAAGATAAGTTTTAAATCATGAAACTAATTTTCAAATTTAACATGCAAACATATATCTTATATATGTATGTAAAATTTAGATCTAAATAAAAATTTAGATCATAACATGATATCATATATCTCATATATAAATCATGAATCATATCAAAAATAATTTTTTGACCTAAACATGCAATCATATATCTCATATATGTATCATGAATTAGGTCAAATTAATTTTTAGATTTATGCATATATCTACATATCACATAATTATGAACTAGAAATCGTTCTGGAATAAAATTCAGATCTATGCATGCTTTCACATATCAACTATATATTTTAAAAATTAAACTTAAAATAAATTTTAAATTCAAAATACTCATCTATACATCTCATGTATCAAGAAAAAATCAAATTTTGAAACTCCATTCAAAACATGTATATCAATTTTATGCATATGAAACCCATGGTTCTGATACCATTGTTGAAATTTTCATGTCGGGGTATGCATGTATGTTTCAAAAAAAAAAATTTCTAAACATCATAGTGAAATAGAAGATTAAAATATCTTTTAATCTATATCATGCATGTATAAAATATAAACCATTAGGTCTATTTCATATGCTGAAATTGAACATATACTGAATTTGAATATGTGATCAAATTACATACCTATTTTATAATTTTTTTCTTCAAATCTGGATTTGAAAGAGAAGAGACTCTCTCTTAGCCATGTAAGTACCCGACCTCTATGGATATCTACTCAGGATCAGCCTAAAATAGCCCTCTTTAATATTAATTTTTTTTCTAAGATAAATCAGTCTGCGAATCTGAACGATGCCTGAATCACGATCAACTCTTCGATCTTTTCCTTGATCTTCTTCTTCTCTTCTTCTCTTACTTTTCTTTCCTAGATTATGAAGCAACCAAGGACTAAAAACCAACAAGCAATAAGGGATGCCCAAACACCTTTGGGCATTGAAGATGGAGGATGCCCAAGGTATGGGCATTGGATCTCCAAGGGAGAAGAGAGGGAGAAGAGAAAGAGGGGTCGTGGGTACTTCAACGGAGGCATGGGGCTACTGGTTGAATTTGCCTAGAGGCCTTAGGGAAGGTCTCTTTAAATTGGCATAAAGTTTGAATCCTATTCAAAATCAAACAACCACTTAATACAAGTCCTACTTGCATTAGGAATCTTTATTCCTTTAGTTATTTGACTCCCTTTTGGAGATCCTTTAGGTACCAACTATTAGTGCCATTGCACCTACCCCCAACATGACACCCATGGGATGCCCTATAATGATTCCACACATCCTCTAATAGGTGGACACACCCAACTTGATCAAATTAAGTGGCGCTCAATGAAAACTATCAAAAAAATTAATTAAGGACTTGAACCCTTAATTCATTTGATCCAAAACCTTAGGCACCCAACAAATAGAGCCCAATGAATCTAATTCATTTAGATTATTAGTAAGTAATTAAATTTAAATTAATCTTATCAAATAAAAAATTTAAATATAAAAAAAAAAATTGGGTCCAACCATGTGCTAGCAAGGTTATCCTGAATCCAATAGGATTTTTTTAAATCCAATTGAGACTTCATAAGCCCAATTGCTTATTCCAGATCTAATCTCTTTATTGTGTGACCTCATAGGTTCAATTCTATATGATAGTAAGATATACAATGATCTCTATCATAGTATCATTGAAACTCTTTTCAATGGATCGGAATAATTTCACTCTAACTCATCAAGGATTGTCAATCCTAAGCAACCCTAGTGAGCTCTCACAATCCACTAGTGACACCTAGCAGTATGTAGTGACAATCCAATAGAACCGAAAAGAATCTCAAGATATAGTTCATATGTGATTCAGTCCCTCTATCGTGAGTTTCGACTAGATAATAGGTCATGGATAAATCATCAAACCTCATCATCAGTCATATAATAGATTCAATCAGCTCAAGTCCAATTGTGATTCTTATGAAAACTCTTTTCCATTAATCATATTGCTATAACCACAGACTCTCAAACTTAGCCTCTCAAATCTCATAGAACTACTTCTTTCTATCAAGATCGATAGATTCTATCTTGATGTACATCCTACTCCTATAGTAGACCAACTGTCACCAATATTCACTACAAGGGCTCATTGAGATCATGTTTATATGTTAGTCAAACTTCAGCAACTTCACTATGAGCAATCATACCATCACAGATCAAAAGATTATTCATACAATTATAGCATATCACTGACGATCAAGTAGAAATCCAAGTGATCTCTCGTATGGTCATGCTTAGTACTTGTTATTCTCTAATAACTATCCACACTCATCACTCAGTATATCTGCACTATAGGCCAGAGACTCATCTATTCTAAAAGAAGTGATCTGTGCATCGATCTATCTAGATCGATCACCATCCTCATGATGATATTATGATCAGGAGTATTTAGAAATAAAATACATATCTCTAATTCTCAACACTTTGAGAATATGTATCAAAATATTAATTTCATAGATAATTCAAGGACACATCACTCTTGAATCAAAATTAAACTTGTTCTTTTATTAATCAAATCAATGTATTAAGTATAAAATTGTGTCCTAGCTATATCTCAAAGTGTCAACCATATTGCCTTCTAGGACATACATCTAACACACTATCCATAGCAAAACCTAATTGTCTCATATGAGTAATCAAATCAATCATCTTGAGGATATAAGTTTGCACAGATATAACTTCAGTCATCCGAACATGGAACAACTGCTTAGATATCTCATATCTAGCAGTTTGACTTTGCTTCTGATATAACTCCTTAAGATTCAGGAGTATAGAAGAAACATCAATGTCCTCATGTTGTCTCAGAAGCTCATTGTTCATCAAAGTAAGCATGATACACTTGACAATCACACTATCATCCTTTTACATCTTATATGTGGCCCTTTCCTCTTCAAACACATCTTCTCCGATCGTATCGGGTGCAGGTGAATCCAGTATATAGGAGACTTTCTCCTGTGTGAGAACTATTCTCAGATTTTTCAACCAGTCCACATAATTTGATCCGATCAATTTGTTAGCATCAATATGCCTCACAGTGATGGTGAAGATGCCATATATGCAATTAATCTACAATAACAAGAACACAATATAAGCGGACAACTCATAATGACATGCATAACTAGATTAGGACTTTTGTCTAATTATATTTTTTACTATTTTAACAAATTTCATAGCCCTCGAGTATGAAAAATAAGAAACATCATTATATTTTTAAATAGGGTTGAGATCCCTATTCCTCACAAACACCTTGTAGATAGCACAACAAGCATTCATGAGTTCAACAGTAAGTAACTCTTTATCAATTATACTTTATATAATTCTCAAAAATTTTTTCTCTTGCCTTTAGATCACTCATAGTCTTGTGGATAGCACAACAAACTATAATATTCTAGTTAAGTTAATCTTTCAATCCCATATGATCATACTTAAACAACACTGCCCTTATAGATAGCACCACAAAGCAATACTATTCAAATATGCCATAAGCATCAATATGTACTTAGTCAACATCATATTAATTTCTATAGTAAGCCTTGTGGATAGCACAATAAGCTCACTAAGATCTTGATATACTCTATTGTCAAAGTATGAAGGAAGATCTTTATAGTGTCTACATCACTAAATAATCTAAGTCCAAAATAAGACTAAATTGGCCAGGTCAATAAGTGGGAGGATTCTCGTAGCTTTTCTTAGACACCAATAAAGTTGGCTAGGCCAGTATATGGACCTAATTAAAAAATCATCTTTCTTACTTACCTAGACACCAATTGATCAAATGAATTTGACATTTGATTTATAAGTAAATTCTGATATTACAACTTAATATAATTTTATAGAGGGTCTTTGAACTGATCTCAGCACATCCTAACTACTACTACATAAAATGTAACATACAAATTATGCAATTCAACATACTTTTCAAGTTATAATATCAATCATATTAACATGCCTAAAATAATTACAATAATCATATAAGGGTGCACAAATGACTTAACATATATAACAAGTTTAGTCAAAATTGAAACAAACCCTAAAGAATTAGGCATGTATTACACCCTTAAACAAAAATCGATTTAAGCATCAAACAACCATGAACTAATAAATTTCATGTTATCATAAATTCAAAATTTTAATAACTAAAATTTAAATCCATGGTTCAAATAAAATCAAAAATAATTTTTGATTTTAAGACCAATGCTAGAAATTGATGCAATAATTTTGGTAAAATATGAATTAGAACAATTCTATATTACAACTTTTGCACTTGTTTGATCGAATCTAGTAAGGATGGCTCTGATACCACTGTTGGATTTCAATCACATAGGAGAATGAGAATTTTAAAATTTTTTAAAATATGCATATCGAAAGCTTTAACAATTAAAATTGTTGAAACGAAACCCAAGCCCTAGAATCATCTTGTAGATGTCGAGCAAAATAAAATCAAGCATGCAAAGAGATAGAATCTTATACTTTCTCAAGTGAGTAGTATGGTAAGAAGATGATCTCCACAAGACTCCAAAATAGAAGTCCTCTAATGGTGATCCACACGGAAGTGGGTCAAAGTCCTTGCCAATCGGTGTGCTGTCGTAGCCTTTTCTTCACAAGAATACTGTCAGCTTTGAACTCGAATGTAACCAAAATAAGAAACCACATAAATGTCTATTCACTTATCAGTGGTCTTCTTAATACTGCAGTGGTGTGAGTGGTGAAGAAAATATGCAATAGTGCTATATATGCAATTTTGAAATTTTTATGCAGCAAAAATAAAAGATTAAATAATTTAATCTCAATCACATGCATAAGATCTAATCTTAGACTACTACATCATAATCTATGATATAAAAAATATACACTTTAGATCTAAGAATAAAAACACATCAACCTCATCAATGCTGAAATTCTAGATCTATCTATTAGATCTAACATTACGATCATGATAAAATAGAAAACACAATCAAACAACTTTGATATTATTTTTCTCTAGTCTAATGGTTGGAGAAGGTATTCCTCAAATCACTCACAACCACACAAAATTATTTGGCTTCTATAAAAAAATCCACATGAAGACTGGTGCAGATCAGGGACTTGGAGGTGCTAGCCCGCAAGCAACTTTGACGGCTGATCTCTTCCTTTTTCTTCAAGCACTTTGGACACTCCAAAGGATGAAAAAATCTAGAAGAAGAAGAGAGGAGGAGGAGAAGAGCTCTAGAAAAATAAAAACCAGTAAGGGAAGGGATGTCTGATGCCAAGAAGAGGTGACCCCTTTTTATAGGCAAAGACTAGGATTTTTCATCCAAAGAAAGAGGGCCATAATCACCACACCTCAAACTAGTTTTGGGCATCAAAAAAATTCCAAAAAAAGCTCTACAATATGGAGAAAGATTTTAGTATCTCACACACCTAAGAACTCTCTAAGAAAAATAAAGAAAAAATCATTATGGCACCAATAACCTTCCTTGTATGAAAAATTCCTTCCTTATTTTCTTCTTATCTCTAATTCAGATCATATTTGAATTTGACAAGAGAT
>NC_025998.2:106658893-106738811 GCF_000442705.2 Elaeis guineensis
AGCCACACCGCCTCCTTTGCAGCATCCGATGAGCATTATATTTTGCTTCGCATACAGAATTGACCACAGTATATTACTTGAAACTCTTCCAGCAAATAGCTCCTCTATTCAAGATAAATATGTAGCCCGACACACTTCTACTGTCATCACAGTCTGATTGAAAATTAGAATCAGTGTATCACACAAGTTTCAGGTCAGTGTCTCCATCGATAAGTTATTGGTCTTTAGTATTTCTTAAATACTTAAGAATTACTTTCATAATCTTTCAATACTTTTCAACCAGATCAGACTGGTACCTACTCACTACCCCTAGTGAATAGACCACATCCGACCTCATACATGTCATAGCATATATGATAGATCCCATTGCTGAAGCATATGATATTCTACTCATACGCTCTCTCTCCTCAGGAGTTGTCGGATAATCTTTTTTGAAAAGAGTAATTCTATGATCTATCGGAAGATAGCCTCTTTTGAAATTATCCATGTTGAACCTTTTCAACATGGTATCGATGTATCTGGATTGAGACAATCCAAGCAACCTTCTAGATCTATCCCTATAGATCTTCATCCCTAGGATGTAGGATGCTTCTCCCAAGTCTTTCATAGAGAACTGTGATGATAACCATAGCTTCACACTATGTAAAGCTGGGTGTTATTTTTTAGTAACAGTATGTCATCCACATACAATACAAAAATGATGACAACAGAATTGTTAGCTCACTTGTAGATACAAGACTCTTCTCCATTTCTAACGAAGCCATGCGTTTTGATCACCTTATCAAAATGCATGTTCTAACTCCTAGACACTTGCTTAAGTCCATAAATAGATTCTATTCAGCTTGCACATTTTTGACTCATCTGTGGATGTGAACCCTTCAAGCTATATCATATACACCTCTTCTTCCAGCTTCCCATTAAGAAAAGCAGTTTTGACATCTATTTGTCAGATCTCATAATCTAAGTGTACAGCGATAGCAAGCATAATCCGGATGGACTGGAGCATTGCCATAGGAGAGAATATCTCATTATAGTCAATACCATAATGCTGACGGTAATCTTTGACAATTAGACGGGCTTTATAGATCTCTACCTTTCTGTCTGCTCTTCTTTTTCTCTTGAAAATCTATTTACACTCTATGAGTTTTATCCCTTTGGATGGATCAACTAGTGTCCATACATCATTGATCTCCATAGACTCCATCTCGAACTTTATGACCTTAAGCCATTTTTGAGAGTCAGACATTTGCATGACGTCCATATAGGTGATCGGATCCTCATCGTTCTCATTAAGTTCAATAAGATCACTATCCTGGACCAAAAAATTATAGTATTTGTTCGATTGATACGGTACTTTATCAGATCTCTTTAATGGAACCTCTACTGACTTCAGATTCAATTCTCCAATCAAATCTAATTCTGTGTATGTCGGTCCTTCTATCTCTTGAACTTCATTAAGTTCAATTTTACAGGCATTAGCTCCTTCACCAAGAAACTCCTTTTTCAAAAAGACTGCCCTATTGCTGACAAATACCTTTTGCTCTGCAGCTAGGTAGAAGTAGTATCTTTTAGTTTTCTTTGGATACCCTACAAACAAGCATCTATCAAACTTAAGTGCTTATCTGTCTTTAAACACTTGACATAAGCTGGACACCCCCAGATCCTAAGGTGTGAAAGCACCGGCTTACGCCCAGTCCATATCTCATATGGAATTTTATCGACAGACTTGCTTAGCATCTTATTCAAAATGTAGTAGGCAGTTTCTAGAGCATATCTCTAAAAGAAGATTGGCAAACTCGCAAAGCCCATCATGGATCAAACCATGTCTAACAAGATTTGATTCCTCCTTTCGGATACCCCATTATGTTGTGATGTTCCAAGAAGGGTCCACTGTGAGAGAATCCCATTCTCTTCTAGATATGTCAGGAAGTCACTGGTGAGGTATTCACCATCTCAGTTTGATCGAAGGATCTTAATACTCTTTCTTGTCTGTTTCTCTACTTCAGCATGGAATCATTTGAATATTTCAAATGATTCTGACTTATGCTTTATAAGATAGACATACCCATACCTCGATAGATCGTCTGTAAATATAATGAAGTAGTAGTATCCTTCTCTGGTACTTATGTTCATAGGTTTGCATATATCAGTATGTATTAGACCTAGGACATCGCCGGCTCTTTCACCTTTTTTCTTAAAAAGTGACTTAGTCATCTTACTAAGTAGACAGGATTCACAAATAGGTAATGATTCATAATTATCTATTTTAAGGACATATTCCTTGATCAACCTATCAATCCTACTCTTGTTCACATGACCAAGCCTACAATGTCAAAGGTAGGACTTACTGACATTATCTAATTTAGGATGTTTATTGGCCGTATATATTACACTAACAGGCTGTGATATTATGTATATGTCATATTTTAATTATCCATGTATAATTACAGTATCATTCATAATGATATTACAAAAATCATCCTTTATTATAAACTTGAAACCAAGTTTGGCCAAAAGATTTACAGAGATGATATTTATTAAAAAAGAGGGACAATAATGACAATCATCTAACATGACACTACTAGACTCGAAGACAAGCTGCAAAGTTCTCAAGGCCAGAACTAAAACATGACTTCCATCTCCAATGTTAAGGAATCGCTCACCCTCTCAAAACTTCTTATTTACCTACAGTCCCTGCAATAAATTACATATATTAATCAAACTTTCGGTATCCAATACCCAGATAGTAGTATCATAAATCGAGAAATTACAAGGAGTTATCATATAAGTACCTTGTAAAGCAACTGTTTGCTTATTTCTCTTGTTCTTAGGCCTATTTGGATCAAGGGTGGCTATGTAAGCATGACAATTCCTCTTCCAATGACCCAGCTTCTTACAGAAAAAATATTCTATCTAGCTCTTGTTAACTTTTGATGATTTGCTCTACTTAAGATCGATGATATGAAATTTTTGTACCTTCTTCTTCTTTCCTCTCCTAGAGGATCAATGATTTGCTGATGAACCTTCCATTAAATTCATTGGCTCTTTCTGAAGCTAGTGGTCTTTCTTAAAAGTTTGCAATAATCCTAGCAAACTATGATAGTTCACTACAGATTTCATCATTCTATAATGACTGAGAAAGGATAGGTAGAATTTCGATAGCAAATTGAGGATAGCATCCTTGCCTAACTGTTCATACAATAAAAAGTCATGTTTGCTAAGGCTTTCAATCTGCTCAATCATATACAGTATATGATCGGTGACTGAAGCCTCCTCTCGCATACGGGCATTGAACACTACACAGGAGGTTTTGTATCTCTCTGCATCCTCAGGGGTATCGAAGGACTCATTCAACATTTGAATGATCTCCTCTGATTGTGCATCTTCGAACTTACGGCTAAGCTTATTGTTTATGGCTGCCCTCATCATGCAATACATAGTCATGCGGTCATTGAGCCACTTCATGTAAGTGTCTCTCATGGCACGAGAAGCATTGACAGTAGGTTACCTCATCTGTAAGGACATACAAAATCTTCTCATGCTCCAAAATAATTTTTAACTTTCGATACCAGCTATCGAAATTGGGTTCGATGAGCTTGTTGCTGTCCAACAGCATATGGAGGGATAGTGTGTGGGCCATAACTGAAAGAAAAGACATTAGCCTATTAGTATATAAATTATTTTTAATCTCAAAGATATGGACTTTAGTCTAAAGATCCTCTCATTATTTTTTTTGAATCAGTAGCCTCTACCTCCAACTCGAGAAATTACATTAATTTTTTAGCAGATACTAAAATCCACACAGACTATATTCGGGCTCGAGTGTGGCTCGACCAACTTTAGTACATCTATGAGTAGGTTCATAACCAATTATTTTTTCAAATAATTTTTAGTAATTAGGTTTTGCCCCAGGTATCCCTTTAGCAGGCATGTGGTGCCTCCACTAAAAATCTTGATTAGGTCCAACCATTAATATGACAACACCAAGTGCATCCAACAAATGGATGTCCAGGCCCGAGTGTGGCTCGACCAACTTGAGTATTGATCTGAAGGTATAACAGGATGGTCATATGATGAATGATAATTTCAATACATAATAGACACCAGGGATGTGGCACCTCCAATACCTATTTAGAATATTGGACTCGTTATCACATACCTTAATGGGAGGCTATGACCAAGTTATCTCATAACTTTATCATTTTATGGACCTAATAATTTAGAAAATTTGATTTCATTGACATGAAAAATAAAAGAAGAAGATGACCTGCAAGCTACAAATCCTCCCATTAACTTCACCAAGTCATGTAGGGGATTAGATCATGTCATGTAGGAAATTAGACACAAGATAGTTTAAAGATACCTAAATCAATCACATTGATTAACCTTAATGGCATGGGTCTGCACGAATCGATTAGTGATCTAATCAAAATATAACCTACCATGTCGGTCAGGTAAGTAAGATCAGTGAGAGGGATATGTCATTAACTCACCATAGACGTATCGAGGTGAGTAGCTCCTAATTAAAAACTACTTGATCGAATCTGCCAAACTTACCTTAGATACCAACTGATTAATTAGTTTCGATTTGATCCACTAGAAGATTCGGGCTCAACCAT
This sequence comes from Elaeis guineensis, assembly GCF_000442705.2. Lineage (NCBI taxonomy): Eukaryota > Viridiplantae > Streptophyta > Magnoliopsida > Arecales > Arecaceae > Elaeis > Elaeis guineensis. The sequence goes on from NC_025998.2 coordinate 106,663,513, forward strand.
GGAACCATGATCATGGTCTATTTATTAGGGTCAAACACATGGACTTGATCAAACTTCAACTATTGAGATTGATTTAGAAAAATTCTGACCTAATCTAATTCAATACTTGATTAAATTTAACAAATTTCTCTACTTGATCCATATGTATTTCTAACCCTAGGTCTAACCCATTAGAAGAATCTGATTTAAGCTAATCCTTTGCCCATCGATTTATGTGGTGTCTTAATGATCTTCAATTCTTAAATATAGATCATTCAAAGCTTAATTCAAAATTAAGTGTGTGAAATGTGTGTTTCAGCCTATAAAATTATTCTATCGGATTTCAGATGAAGCATACCATATATTTTAATTTATAAAAATAAAATTTTATAATATATTTAATAATTAAATATGCATAGGTATGATTTAAACTTCATACATACATCTCATGCATCATGATAATTTTTAGATCAATACCGATTATATCTAATGTAACATGCTATTCAGATTTAAAATAATTTTATATTTAAATTTATCTTATGGTAATGAATCATAAATCATTTTAGATCTTATCTAAATATATTTATGATCAAAATAATATATAAAAATTTATTCACTTTTTTCTAGGCTACTAAGATCTAAAATCTAATATTCATATATGTTGGTGCAAAAATCCGCTTGCATCGGAGAAGCTGGAGTCGAGGGAGTCGCGGTCGCCGTCGGAACCTGCAAAAGAAGTCTAAACCGGAGGTGGGGTTGCTCCGACAAGATCCTCCGACGCTCAAGTCAGTTCTCTGCCTCAACAAGAATGGAGTGCTCGAACGAAAATTTTAGCAGAGTTTCTAGGTAAAAATAAGAGCTTAGAGAATAACGTGTCTGGGGTCCCCCTTTTATAGGCGGAGGGGGCAACAAACTGATAGCGATGTCTATAACCGTCTGGCAGTGGGCCGCCCAGAGTCAGGAGGAGTTTGTTACGAAGAGTAGTGGAGTGGACCCGTGGCTATCACCGGGGCGTGCCACGTGGAGTCTGCCACAGGGAGCGAAGCGGCGTCCGTTGTCACGACTTGCCAGAGAATGGAAGAATCGCGTGGTATCCATCGCAGGAAGTGGAGCAGGATCGTGGCCATTATTATGGCCTGTCAGGGGTGATGGAGCCATGTGGAATCCATCGCAGGAGGTGGAGCAGAGTCGTGGCTGTTATTATGGCTTGCCAGGGAGTGATGGAGCCGCGTGGAATCCATCGCAGGAGGTGGAGCAGAGTCGTGGCTGTTGCTGCGGCCTGCCAGGGGGTCCAGGTCCATCGGTCGGAGTTCGGTTGGGGTGTCTGGCGGAGAGAGGTGGCTAGCTACCCATCTGAGAGGAGCTTGGAGTCCTGCTCTCACAGGAGCCCGGATGGAGTCTTCTTTCAGTAGAAGTCGGGGATGAAGTCTGGCTCCCATAGGAGTCCGGACGGAGTCTTCCCGCAGCTGGGGCTGGAGATGAAGTCTGGCTCCCGTAGGAGTTCGGGTGAAGTCTACCTGCAATTGGAGTTGGAAGTGAAGTCCGGCTCCCGTAGGAGTCCGGACGAAGTTTACCTGCAATTAGAGTCAGGGATGAAGTCCGGCTCCCATAGGAGTTCGGACGAAGTTTACCTACAGCTGGAGTTGTGGGCGGGGTCTGGCTCCCATAGGAGTCCGGACAAAGTCTACCTGCAATTAGAATCGGGGGCGAGGTCCGACTCCCGTAGGGGTCTGAATGAAGTTTACTTGCAATTAGAGTCAGGGACGAAGTCCGGCCCCCGTTGGAGTCCGAACGAAGTTTACCTGCAATTAGAGTCAGGTACGAAGTTCGACCCCCATAGGAGTCCGGACGAAGTTTACCTGCAGCTGGAGTTGTGGGCGGAGTCTGGCTCCCGTAGGAGCCTGGGCAGAGCCTGCAGGTGAACTCGTGGGTGGGGTCCGGCTCCCATAGGAGTCCGGACAAAGTTTACCTGCAATTAGAGTCAGGGACGAAGTCCAACTCCCGTAGGAGTCCGGACGAAGTTTACCTACAGCTGGAGTCGTGGGCAGAGTCCGGCTCCCGTAGAAGCCCGGGCAGAGTCTGCAGGTGAAGTCGTGGGTGAGGTCCAGCTCCCGTAGGAGTCTGGATAAAGTTTACCTGCAATTAGAGTCAGGGATGAAGTCCGGCTCCCGTAGGAGTCCGAACGAAGTTTACCTGCACCTGGAGTCGTGGGTGGAGTCCGGCTCCTGTAGGAGCCCGGACAGAGTCTGCAGGTGAAGTCGTGGGCGAGGTCCGGCTCCCGTTCGGACAACATCTGCCTGCAATTGGAATCGGGGGCGAGGTCCGGCTCCCGTAGGAGTCCGGACGAAGTTTGCCTGCAATCAGAGTCAGGGATGAAGTCCGGCTCCCGTAGGAGTCCGGACGAAGTTTACCTGCAGCGGAGTTGTGGGCGGAGTCTGGCTCTCGTAAAAGCTCGGGCGGAGCCTGCAGGTGAAGTCATGGGCAAGGTCTAGCTCCCGTAGGAGTCCGGACAAAGTTTACCTGTAATTAGAGTCAGGGACGAAGTCCGGCTCCCGTAGGAGTCCGGATAAAGTTTACCTGCAGCTGGAGTCGTGGGCGGAGTCCGGCTCCCATAGGAGCCCAGGCGGAGTCTACAGGTGAAGTCGTGGGCGAGGTCTGGCTCCCGTAGGAGTCCGAACAAAGTTTACCTATAATTAGAGTTAGGGACGAAGTCCGGCTCCCGTAGGAGTCTGGACGAAGTTTACCTGCAGCTGGAGTCGTGGGCGGAGTCCGGCTCCTGTAGGAGCCCGGGTGGAGTCTGCAGGTGAAGTCGTGGGCGAGGTCCGGCTCCCGTAGGAGTCCGGACAAAGTCTGCCTGCAATTGGAATCGGGGGTGAGGTCCAGCTCCCGTAGGAGTCCGGACGTCATGAAGAATCTGGTCGACGCTGGTGGGGTCATGCCCGTTGGCAAAACTTGGGAGTGTGGTGGAGGCTCGATCGCCCGGGCGGTTTGAAGAGATGTTGCCCGAGGTCGAAAGTCAGTTGGATCCCCGGAGGGTCACTCCTGTCACGAACTTCGGCTGGGGGGTATTTTATACCCAACACCAGTCCCCCTACTTCCGAGTTTGAATTTCGAATGAAGGAAGTATAGAAAAATTTTTGCAGCTGAAGTTATCCCCTTGAATCTTGTGCACGATCGCCCTCAGATATTTTGGCATTAAATGCGCGTGTGCTGGAGTCTTTTCGAATTGGGGCGATTCAAAGGGACCCTTCGAAATTCCCGTTGGTATGTTGGCCCAGGTACGGTGCAGTAATGGCTCCGTCAGCTGTCAGCCGCTTTTAGCCGCCTGCCGTGGCGAGTGGGACACGTGTCGAGCGTGGGTCGTCTGGGGGATTCGTGATCATTATGGCACCGGATCCCAGGGTCTATTTAAACCCGCCTTTCCGCCTGAAAGTTCTATCGGCATCCACCTTTTCTCTGAGAGCCCTGACCCTCCTTGGCGTCTTCTTTGGCCCTAGGCATCTTTCGAGTCATCCTTGTCCTCGCCCCTCTGCATCCTTCAGAGCGGTCTAGGTTAGTCCCAGAACCTTCATTTTTCTTCTTGCCATTTAGGGGCCTTTTCTCCTCCATTTTCTTCTGTCGCATTCCTCTAATTTGGTCTCCCGCGACCTCTCATCCTTTATCCCACCTGATTTCTTCGGGATCTTTAGGGTCTTCGTTTGAAGTCATTCAAAATATCTTCCGGCACCTCCGCCTCTAGCAGTTTCGGGAGTTCTTCCGCCTCAGCCCCCCAGGAGCCCCACCCTGTAGACGAACCCACTTCTGGGATCGGGCTTCACCTGGTTTTTGCACCGAATGCCATTCCCTGCTCCCTGACTTCGGATGAACTCCTACTGATAAGGGTTCAGTGTGGAGTTCCTCCGGAGTACGATCTGGAGCTTCCTGGCCCGTCCGACCGGGCTAGCACTCCCCCACCTGGTCGTTTCTGCCTGTATCAGGAGGTGTTCCGTACCGGACTCCGGCTTCCGCTCCCGCCCTTTGTCGTCACCCTTTTCTGCTTCTTAGATATCTCTTTAGCTTCAGTTGCTCCGAATTCTTTTAGGTTTTTGATAGGGTTCCTCTCCCTTTGCCATGTAGTTGAGGTTCAGCCATCCCTCTCTCTGTTTAGGCACTTCTATACCTTCAAGCGTCACCCTTCGACGAAGGACTGGTGGTATTTCTCTCCTCAGTTCGGCAAGAAGGGGTTGCTGAAAGGGGCTCCCTCTTCAATCCATAACTAGAAGGAGAAATACCTCTTTGTCCACTGCCCAACTTTGAGGCTGGGCTTGCACCCTTGGGGCTCTCTGAGGGACTCTATCCACCGGGCTCCCAGTCTGGGGGAGGACGACCTTCAGGCCGCCTTAAAGCTTCTTGACTATTCTGCTCCTTCCCTTCCCAATCTTCTGAAGGAGCAATTTTTGTTCAACATCGGCTTGAGTCCCCAGGATCCTGTGAGTATTCCATCTTTTCTTTCCTCTTCTTTTCTTTCATTCTTCTTCTCTTCTTTCTCTCTTTTTTTTTTTTTGCGCGTCACTTCTTCCTTTTTCACCCCACTGCTGATTTTTGATTTTTTGATTTTTTTTTTTTTTTTGGAATGGACGCCGAAGCAGTACGGATGCTCACCAGGGGCCTCAAGGCCCACAAAAGAAAAGGTGCCACGGCCTCCGGATCAGCAAAGAAGGCCAGAGTGGAGGAGACGAGCTCGGCTGCGCCTGTCCAGGTGTCTCCCACGGTCGACGTTCCTTCAGACTCCGAGCCACCGGCCCCTCGGGCCTCTTCAAGGAGTCCGCCGACTGGGGCTCCCATTTTGGTGGTCCATTCCATGGAGGCGCCCGGAGTCGAGAGGGGGAGGAGAAGAAAGTCGGTGGCTCGCAGGGCGAGTAGCCATCGAGCCATCGTTGAAGAGTCCCTTGGTTCCGAAGAAGAGCCGGAGAATTCCTTCAATGACAGGGACTTGATCAAGCAGTTGATCGACGGCTACATTCTGCCTGAAGTCATCGAGAGGATTGACCGCGCCGATCCTGAGCAACGGGTTTGGGACTCCCTAGGGTCCTTTCTCAAGGTAAACAGGTCTTCATTTAATTGGCTTTCCGACCTTTGTTCTGATCCCCTAGCCGCCCTTGCAGATTGGGCACCAGCTCCTTGCCAACATCGAGGCGACGAATCGGGCGAGGAGGGACGCCATCCAGGCGGAGGAGCATCACCGGGCCGAAGTCGCCTGCCTCAAAGAAAAGGCCGCTGAAGTAGTTGCCCTCCAAGAGGCCCTGGAGAAAGAAAAGCAGGCCCGGGAGGAAGAGAAGCAGACCTCGGAGGAGACGGTGAGAAAGGCGGAGGCTGAGGTCACCAATTTGGTGGAGCAGATTCCGATCCTGGTCTCGGAGGCCAGGGGTCTTGCGGTGGAGGAGTTCAAGGCCTCCACGGAGATGAGAGACCTGAACGTCCGATTCGGCCAAGAAGCATTCATCAAGGGGTTCGAGCTCTGCCAGGAGAAGGTGACCAAAAAATTTCTCGAGCTCGATCTCAGCTTCTTGGGCGAGGAGTCTGAAGATGAGGCCGGCCCCTCTCCTGCTGCTACTGCTGTCGCAGCCCCTCTTCCAGGGACACCGAGCTCCCCTACTCCCACCGCTGAGGTCTGAGACCTCCGACCTTATACTTTTCCTTTACTGCAATTTTCCTTTTCCTTTTGTCTTTAAGAAATATTCTATCAACAAAGTTGAATTTCTCATCGTGGATGGCTTCTTCCTTCTTCCTTTTTCCTTTTTGTTTTTCTTTCTGCAATGAGACGCGCCTTGACGCTTTGGTCTCCCGATGGTAGTGTCCTACCGAAGCACTTCTCCTGCCCCAGGGAATTCTGCTGAAGTCCACGATCCAGCGGCTGAAGAAGGAGGTTCTTCATTTGACAAAGAGGTCGAAGAAGATGGAAGGCGAGCTCCGTAGGTTGAAGGAGGGTCACTCTGAAGCCACCGTGGAGGCCACCCACTTTCGGAATCTCCACGTGAAGGGGATCATGGAGTACATCCGGAGGAAGGCGAACTTCGCAAAGGAGCTTGAGGAACACAAGAAGCATGCTAGCGATCGAGTTTGGGCTCAAGCTGCCAAGATCAGTTCTCTCAGGGTGGAACTGTCAGCTGCGCAGGAGAGGATTGGCCAGCAAGAGGGAAGTTCGTTCCGGCTCTTGGCTCAGGCCGACGACGATCGGGAGTGGTCGAAGAAGGTCTTCGACCTTCAGCAGCAGCTTCAGGATGCCGAGGTGAGCTATGACGTGCATCGAGCCGGCTGGCGCAGACAGGTGGATGAATATAAAGGGAGACTCAGGATGGCGACCGATGAAGTCGCCCGTCTTCAAGGGCAGCTGGCTGACAGGGCTCAGCTCGCTTCCTCTCGGGATTCCAATGAACTCCAATCCCTAAGAAGAACTGTAGAAGGGCTTTCTGTCACCCTTGGAGAGAGGACGGCTGAGCTGCAGCAATTGAAGATCCAGCTGACATGCGAGCAGCAGGCCGTCAAGGATGCGAAGGCAGAATCTGAAGTTCTGAGAAAAAGGTGTCGAGAGGCAGAGAGCGAGAGCCAGCGATATCATCGAAGATACATGGAGATATTAATGAGAGAGAGAGAATTGGAAGCAGAAATCAGATGTTTAAGGGACTTTCTGGCGAGGGTCGAAGCCGAAAGTCCGAGGTCGGAGGAAGCCTGGCCCCTTAGGGCTCTTTTTGTCTTTCCATCTTCCCATGCATGTATTTTTTCTTCTGTTGTTTCATCTTGCTCTTGTCATTTTGCTTTTCTTTCTTTAGCCTATCGGACTTTGTAGTGTATATTTTGTGAATGAAATGAAAAGGGGATTTTGTGTTACCTCATCCGCATGTGGTATTAAGTTGTCATCCGTCGAATTTCTTGTCTTTAAGACTTGTCTGACGTCGATGTCGTTTGGAGGTGCCCAATCGTCGCCACGCTGATTTGCTTTTCTTGTCGTCCGTGGCCATAGGCTCGAGCTTGGTGGTCCGAACTCCGCATTACCTCGAAGGTGTCGTTGTTTTCTTGGCTTGTGTCGAGAGCCTTCTTAGAGGCCGGGGATGTTTGGTAGGAACTTTCCGTCTTTGTTGAGATGAGGTTCCTTAGGTCTTAGGTGTGGTTTGTTTCTCATCTGTTGTCGGCATAATTCATCGCTTTTCTTTTCAATTTTTCTCCTCTTTTCGAGTGAGGGTCCTCCCCTTGCTTTTTAAGGGATCGCGTAGAAGTGTAGAGGTGCCATTGAGGGGACTTTTCCCCTTATCCAATTTTATTGGGCAGCCGGGTCCTTGTCATCATTAGGATGAGGTTCTCCCTCTATCCTTGACGTAGTCGATCTCAGTTCAGGTTAGGATGAGGTTCCCCTCCTGTTCCCAGTGGGGCTGTGGGGGCACATAAGGGTCGTTGCAAGGGCCTCTCCCCCCATCCGATCTAAAAGAATCGGACCTTCGACTTTGCTCATGTTAGGGCGAGGTTCTTCTCCTGTCCCTAACAAGGCTGTGGGGGCACATGTGGGCGCTGTTTGGCCTCTCTCCCCATCCGATCTAAGAGGAACCGGGCCTTTGACTTTGCTCACGTTAGGGTGAGGTCCTCCTCCTGTCCCTGACGTGGCCGTGGGGGCGCATAAGGGCGTTGTAGGACCTCTCCCCCCATCCGGTCTAAAAGAATCGGGCCTTTGACTTTGCTCATGTTAGGGCGAGGTTCTCCTCCTGTTCCTAACATGGCTGTGGGGGTGCGTAAGAATGTTGCAGGGCCTCTCCCCCCATCCGGTCTAAAAGAATCGGGCCTTTGACTTTGCTCATGTTAGGGTGAGGTTCTCCTTCTGTCCCTAACATGGCTCAGGGGGCATCCAAGGGCCGTTATATGGGCCTTTCCCCCGATCCGATCTTAAAATAATCGGACTTTCATTTTGTTCATGTTAGGACGAGGTTCTCCTCCTGTTCCTAACATGACCACGGGGGCGCTCAAGGGCCGTTATATGGGCCCTTTCTCCAATCCGATCTTAAAATAATCGGACTTTCATTTGGCTCATGTTAGGATGAGGTTCCCCTCCTGTTTCCAACATGACCTTGTTTTAATTGTTTGAAGGGGTCATCCCCAATCATAACAAATCCATGCCAAAAGGAAAAGACATGCAAAGTCGAAAGGAATTCTGATTCAAAGCAAAGTCGTGAGCAGCACATTTACAGGTTTCTCGAGTTCCATGGTCGTGGAAGGTCTGCTCCTCCTTGAGGCCCTCCAGTGATGGAGTTGATGGTCCCGATTGGAGGCCGATCTCTGGGCTGCTCCTCCCTCCTTAGCGGTTCAGGTTGCGGCAGGGCCCTTGGCCGATCTTCTCTACCCTCAGGCTGACGTCGAATGAACCTATCGAGTCGACCTTATCGGATGAGCTCCTCGATCTCATCTCAGAGCTGGATGCATTCCTCCATGTCGAGGTCGTGGTCGTGATGGTAGAGACAGAACTTGTTGGGGTTGCACTTTCCGGGGTGTGTGCGCATCCTCTCTGACCTAGGGAGCTGCTCCCTGACCTCCATCAGTACTTGGGTCTTCGAGGCATTGAGGGGTCGTAGTTGCGGAATCTTCCCGATGGAGAACTCCACCGAACCCCACGATCCAGACTTCTCTGCCTACGTACCTGAGGAGGAGTATGGACACGCTTGTGCCCAGGAGGGGATCGAGAACGTGGCCGAGCTTCTCTCGACCCTTTTTCGACTGCGGGCTTACTCGAGTCTCCCACCTGCCGCTCTCTCACAGTCTCCTCATCCTTCATTTTGAAGACTTCCTCCACTCGAGCGTACCCTTCAGCCCGAGCCAACAAATCAGCAAAATCCCTGGGGTACTTCTTCTCCAGGGAGAACAAAAGGTCATTCTTCTGAAGGCCGCCCTTCAGAGCGGCCATTGCTACCGATTGATCCAAATTTTGGACCTCCAATGCTGCGACATTGAAACGGTTGATGTAGGCCCGAATGGACTCTCCCTCCCTTTGCTTGATATTAATAAGGGACTCCGAACCCTTCCAGGGGCGTCGGCTGCTGACAAAATGGGCCACAAATTGATGGCTCATCTGATCGAAGAAAAAGATGGTACCCAGCTTCAGCACCGAGTACCAGTTTCTCGTCGCTCCCTTCAAGGTGGATGGAAAGGCTCGGCATAGAATGGCGTCGGGTGCGCCATGAAGCAACATCATCATCCGGAAGGCCTCCAGATGATCAACCGGGTCTGAAGTCCCGTCGTAGCTTTCAAACTGGGGGAGTTTGAAGTTTGGCGGGATCGGTTCCTACATGATCATTTGAGAAAAGAGAGGGTCAGTGCAAATATCCTCACCATAAGCAGGGGGAGCGTGGCGGAGTTCTTCGATCCGTCGGTTCATCTCCTAGAGTCTCCGGTCCAGGAAATCCTCTCGACTTCGGGTCTCGAGGGTCCTCTGGCAGAATGGGGGCAGGGATCATCCAGGGGTGGAGTCGTGATCCGATTGAGGGCTCTCCACCCTCGGGTTCATCTTCCCAGGAAAGACGGGGCGGCTGGCCCAAGTGGCCCGCCCCACCGCTGGATTCTGGTGTTCCGGTGACACTCTTTCCAGGCGCACTGATGCCTGCGGCTACTGCTGCTGCTACATGGCCTGCACAGCTTCAGTGAGGCCTCTGACCTGCTGTGCCAGTAGATCAAATTGTTCCGTGCCAACCACCATTGTCGGAGGAGGAGGAGGAGGCTAGAAAACTGGAGGTGAGGTCGGAGCCTGAGATCTGACCGCGGAGGCCGTGGATCGCCATGTGGATGCCTTGCGGGGAGGCATCGGGCAAAGACCAAGTGGAGGAAGGAGGAGAGGGCATCGGAAAAGATGCCCGGGGGCAATCCCGTTGAGAGCTCCTTTAAGAACAAGGGTACTACAAAGACACAGCCCCTTCCTCTAGCGCCAATCCTGTTGGTGCAAAAATCTGCTTGCGTCGGAGAAGCTGGAGTTGAGGGAGTCGCGGTCGCCGTCGGGACCTGCAAAAGAAGTCTAAATCAGAGGTGGGGTTGCTCTGGCAAGACCCTCCGATGCTCAAGTCAGTTCTCTGCCTCAACAAGAATGGAGTGCTCGAACGAAGATTTTAGCAGAGTTTCTAGGTAAAAATAAGAGCTTAGAGAATAACGTATCTGGGGTCCCCCTTTTATAGGCGGAGGGGGCAACAAACTGATAGCGATGTCTGTAACCGTCTGGCAGTGGGCCACCCAGAGTCAGGAAGAGTTTGTTGCAGAGAGTAGTGGAGTGGACCCGTGGCTATCATCGGGGCGTGCCACGTGGAGTCTGCCATGGGGAGTGGAGCGGCGTCCGTTGTCGCGACTTGCCAGAGAATGGAAGAATCGCACGGTATCTGTCGCAGGAAGTGGAGCAAGATCGTGGCCATTATTATGGCCTGCCAGGGAGTGATGGAGCCGCGTGGAATCCATCGCAGGAGGTGGAGCAGAGTCATGGCTGTTATTATGGCCTGCCAGGGAGTAATGGAGCCACATGGAATCCATCGCAGGAGGTGAAGCAGAGTCGTGGCTATTGCTGCAGCCTGCCAGGGCATCCAGGTCCATCGGTCGGAGTTCGACTGGGGTGTCTGGTGGAGAGAGGTGGCTAGCTACCCATCTGAGAGAAGCTTGGATTCCGGCTCTCGCAGGAGCTCGGACGGAGTCTTCTTTCAGTAGAAGTCGGGGATGAAGTCTGGCTCCCATAGGAGTCCGGACGGAGTCTTCCCGCAGCTGGGGCTGGAGATGAAGTCTGGCTCCCGTAGGAGTTCGAGCGAAGTCTACCTGCAATTGGAGTCAGAGACGAAGTCCGGCTCCCGTAAGAGTCCGGACGAAGTTTACCTACAATTAGAGTCAGGGATGAAGTCCGGCTCCCATAGGAGTCCGGACGAAGTTTACCTACAGCTGGAGTCGTGGGCGGGGTCCGGCTCCCATAGGAGTCCGGACAAAGTCTGCCTGCAATTGGAATCGGGGGCGAGGTCCGGCTCCCGTAGGGGTCTGGACGAAGTTTACCTGCAATTAGAGTCAGGGACGAAGTCTGGCCCCCGTAGGAGTCCGGACGAAGTTTACTTACAATTAGAGTCAGGGATGAAGTTCGGCCCCCGTAGGAGTCTGGACGAAGTTTACCTGTAGCTGGAGTTGTCGGCGGAGTCTGGCTCCCATAGGAGCCTGGGCGGAGCCTGCAGGTGAAGTCGTGGATGAGGTCCGGCTCCCGTAGGAGTCCGGACAAAGTTTACCTGCAATTAGAGTCAGGGATGAAGTCCGGCTCCCGTAGGAGTCCGGACGAAGTTTACCTACAGCTGGAGTCGTGGGCGGAGTCCGGCTCCCGTAGGAGCCCGGGCGGAGTCTGCAGGTGAAGTCGTGGGCGAGGTCTGGCTCCCGTAGGAGTTCGGATAAAGTTTACCTGCAATTAGAGTCAGGGATGAAGTCCGGCTCCCGTAGGAGTCCGGACGAAGTTTACCTGCAGCTGGAGTCGTGGGCGGAGTCTGGCTCCCGTAGGAGCCCGGGCGGAGTCTGCAGGTGAAGTCATGGGCGAGGTCCGACTCCCGTAGGAGTTCGGGCAAAGTCTGCCTACAATTAGAATCGGCGGCGAGGTCCAGCTCCTGTAGGAGTCCGGACGAAGTTTACCTGCAATCAGAGTCAGGGACGAAGTCCGGCTCCCGTAGGAGTTCGAACGAAGTTTACCTGCAGCCGGAGTTATGGGCGGAGTCTGGCTCCCATAGGAGCCCGGGCAGAGCCTACAGGTGAAGTCATGGGCGAGGTCCGGCTCCCGTAGGAGTCCGGACAAAGTTTACCTGCAATTAGAGTCAGGGATGAAGTCCGGCTCCCATAGGAGTCCGGACGAAGTTTACCTGCAGCTGGAGTCGTGGGTGGAGTTCGGCTCCCGTAGGAGCCTGGGCAGAGTCTGCAGGTGAAGTCGTGGGAGAGGTCCGGCTCCCGTAGGAGTCCGGACAAAGTTTACCTGCAATTAGAGTCAGGGACGAAGTTCGGCTCCCGTAGTAGTCCGGACGAAGTTTACCTGCAGCTGGAGTCGTGGGCGGAGTCCGGCTCCCGTAGGAGCCCAGGCGGAGTTTGCAGTTGAAGTCGTGGGCGAGGTCCGGCTCTCGTAGGAGTCCAGACAAAGTCTGTATGCAATTGGAATAGGGGGCGAGGTCCGGCTCTCGTAGGAGTCCGGACGAAGTTGGCCTGCAATCAGAGTCAGGGATGAAGTCTGGCTCCCGTAAGAGTCCGGACGAAGTTTACCTGCAGTCGGAGTTGTGGGCAGAGTCTGGCTCCCGTAGGAGCCCGAGCAGAGCCTGCAAGTGAAGTCGTGGGCGAGGACACCTATGAAGTTTGCCTGCAATCAGAGTCAGGGACGAAGTCCGGCTCCCGTAAGAGTCCGGACGAAGTTTACCTGCAGCCGGAGTTGTGGGCGGAGTCTGGCTCCCGTAGGAGACCGAGTAGAGCCTGCAGGTGAAGTCGTGGGCGAGGTCCGGCTCCCGTAGGAGTCCGAACAAAGTTTACCTGCAATTAGAGTCAGGGACGAAGTCCGGCTCCCGTAGGAGTCCGGACAAAGTTTACCTGCAGCTGGAGTCATGGGCGGAGTTCGGCTCCCGTAGGAGCCCGGGCGGAGTCTGCAGGTGAAGTCGTGGGCGAGGTCTGGCTCCCGTAGGAGTCCGGACAAAGTTTACCTGCAATTAGAGTCAGGGATGAAGTCCGGCTCCCGTAGGAGTCCGGACGAAGTTTACCTGCAGCTGGAGTCGTGGGCGGAGTCCGGCTCCCATAGGAGCCCGGACGGAGTCTGCAGGTGAAGTCATGGGTGAGGTCCGGCTCCCGTAGAAGTCCGGACAAAGTCTGCCTGCAATTAGAATCGGAGATGAGGTCCGGCTCCCGTAGGAGTCCGGACGTCGTGAAGAATCCGGTCGATGCTGGCGGGGTCCTACCCGTCGGCAAAACTTGAGTGTGGCGGAGGCTCGGCCGCCCGGGAGGTTTGAAGAGATGTTGCCGGAGGTCGAAAGTCAGTTGGATCCCCGGAGGGTCACTCCCGTCATGAACTTCGGTTGGGGGGTATTTTATACCCAACAATATATAATTACATCAACATGCAATTATTGACAAAATAAATTTATGTCATGAACATGTCCTTGATCTTATCAATCATATTCTTCATCTAATCTAATTAGATTTGATACATCACATATATCATATCAGATCTGAAACATATCTTATACTGATTATAAAACATCAATTTCACATTTGATATCATATACAAAATTAATTAGATGCAAATAAGAATGCATAAAGAATAAATTTTTGGTAAAATCTATTTTCATGTAGTACTGATTTTTGATAGAGTTCAGATCTAAATATCCATAAAAATAGATCCAATTCACATTTGAAACAAATCTTACTTCATAATGAAAATAATAATATTAAAATTCTATTAAAATAAATTTAAAATAAATTTTAAATCTCATTATTATTCCATAAAAAATTTAGTAACTGTAAAATTATATTATAACAAACTTATAACAACCTTAATCAACAATTGATTAGGCTCATCTAATCCAATCAAAATCAGATCAAAAAATTATGTAAATAGATTTAAATCAGATTTAATATCTAACATAAAATTTTAATTATATATAATATATAAATAATTCAAAAAAAATTAATTATATACGCATGTATCAAAATCCTACTCTGATACCAATTAAAGGAAAGAAAAACTATTTTTTTTTGGATAGCCCAGATTGCATCTAAAATTTTTTTATTAATATATATGAATAATAATCAAATTCTTACTTGAATAGTAATAAAAATAGAGATCAAATCTTCAAAAATATGAAATCAATATTTGCGGAGGCCTGAAAGTGCAGACCCTCTACTTCACATGCACGCCAGACAACATAAAAAAATGGAATGAACTCCGATCAAATCACCTTTGCAACCCAACCAAATGAGGGAGAAGAGGTGCTGGTGTGAGGCTGAGGGAGAAGAGCTGCTGGTGTGATGCCTCACACCAGCAAGGAGGATACCCAAGGTGGGCCCATAATAAGGGAGAGATGGGCGGCAATGATGGGGAGGCACCAAGGGAGGAGGAAGGGACTTCTCTCTTCTCACGCCTCTCTCTCTCTCTCTTTTTCTCTTCTCTCAACCTGATTTATTTATTATGTATCCATAGATAGAGACCCTCTCTATTTATAAATGATTCTCATAACCTAATAAGTATAGGACTCCTAATTCAAACATGCTTTGAATCAATCCAATATTCGTGAAAGAAGGACTCTCACATGAGATAGAATTGGAACCATACAAGGTGCCCATAATGCACCCATTCCCACACCCATATGGGATGCCCACAATTAGCACCATACCAAGTGCTGGTTGGCCCAAGAGAGAGAAGAATCTCAGTGCAAGTAGAATTCCTAATATCTTATCCAAAATGGATCCAATTTGAATCCAATTCGAAGCTGGTTCGAAATAATTTTGAAAGGCTATCAATCTCAAACTCTTTAAGACTTTTGTATCAAGTATAACTTGAAATTTTTAGATCTAATTAAGTCTAATTAATTTAGATCTAATATAAAATTAATTATCACTTAAATCCAATCTCTCATATGCTCCATAGAACATAGATCAAAAACTGTTCATCCCCTGAATTGAACCTGAACTTTATGTATAGTGTTAGCTAGACATAGTCAATTCTTCAATTCTGTTTGACTCATAACTTAATTCTCAATCAAGTTAGCTTATATGTTCAATCAAGTTAAGTACTTTCAAATTAGATATATAAATATAGATCAATACTTTTCTACAGTATCTGATTTGTATGCGTGACTCCATTGGTTCAAATACTAAGCCGGTAGCATAAGAATCGATTCCTGCACTAATCGAGATACCATCTAGCAATGGTTTTCGATGTCCAGATAGATTGAATTATCATAAAAAAATATTTTAAAATTCATGCACATGGTTACAGCATAATTCATCCTTTTAATCCTGAATGCTCTAGGATGGTCTCAAGTTAACTGTCAACCGAGATTGCTTCATCCATATTATATTTCAACCTTTCAAATACATCTTATAGATTATCCTGGCCAAAATTTTACTAAATTGAAATATAGTGATACATCAACTCCAATAACCTAGAGGGGTCAATCCCATCTTGATCCACACACAGACTTCATAAATACTTGATTGTACCTAGTAGCCTTCCATCACTGTATTAAAAATTCAGATAGTCCGATACCAAAGTACAGTGAGTTACTTGCAAGTCACTATGGTGATCTCAGATCTAAAGAATACTTATACCCATATGCTTCGCAAGCAATTTTTGATAGCAGAATGATCAGCAGGTGAGTCACTTGTTCAG
This sequence comes from Elaeis guineensis, assembly GCF_000442705.2. Classification (NCBI taxonomy): domain Eukaryota; kingdom Viridiplantae; phylum Streptophyta; class Magnoliopsida; order Arecales; family Arecaceae; genus Elaeis; species Elaeis guineensis. Next base: position 106,678,865 of record NC_025998.2, read on the forward strand.
TGACAATATACTCCTACATCTCACCTGTATGCCATATCAGTGTCACCACACTCCTTGGTTAAGAGGACAACCAACCCATATGGCACACAATGACCTCCACTCGATAAACATTATTGTCTTATAATAACGTATCATTTAGTCGCGAATTTGTTTAAGAACTATATGATAAATCTTCTCTTTATTATACACTAACATAGTTCTAAGAACTTCATCACAATACAAGAGTTCAAAGAAGATATAACTTTGTGATGAAAAATATTAGAATAACTTTTATTCAATAATCAATAATTCATATACAAAGATAAACTCAATCATCAAATGATTGATTTTAAAATATAATTTTTAATAATATCATTAAAATTTTTTTCAATAGATTGAAATAATTCTAACTCACCAATTGAAAATTATTGACCATCAAAATAATTTTTGTTGATCTCACAATACACTAGTGACACCTAGTGGCATGTAGTGGCAACTTAGCAGAATAGAAGGATGAACCTCTAGATTTAGTTACCATATGATTCAGTTCTTTTATTGTGAGTCCCAATAAGATGAAGGTTATGGAAATCTCGTCAAACCCCATTGTCTGTCAGATGTAAGATTTAATCAGCTCAAGTTCAAATTATAAAATCTCATAATTTTTTTTTCATAATTCACTATACTGTGGCCATGATCTTTTGAGCTCGACTTCGTAAATCACATAGGATTACTCCTTAACTACTAAGTTCAATAGATTCCTTCTAAATATGCACCTTACTCCTATAGCGTACCTACTGTAGTCAACATACACAGTGAAGATCCAAATGGCTAGGAGACTAAGTTTATATACAGTCAAACTATAGCAACCTCACTATGAGTAGCCAAAAAATCTTAAGTCTAAAAACCACTCACACAACTACAGCATTGAGAATGTCACTAACGAGTGTAGACATCCAAGTGATTTTTTGTATTGATTACGCTCAGTATCATTATTTTCTGACAACTACCTGCACTCTCCTTCAGTATCCCCACACTGTAGATATGAGACTCATCTACCTTAAAAAAAGCGATCCGTAAATCGATCGGATCAATCATCATCTCCATGATGATCCATCGATCGGGAGTAATTTAGAAATTAACCATCAATCACATATGTCTCAAATTCTCAATCTTTAAGAATATGTGTTATCATCTTATTAATTTTCAAGCTGCTTCATGGACACATATACTACATGAATGAAATTAACTATCCTAATTAATTAGGTCAAATATAAAATTATATCCTTAAAAGAATTAATGTGTCAGCTTCTAGGACATACATCTAACAAAGAGTTCTCACCTTTTATAGCTTATAAGAACATCTCAGGTTCATAATTTTTTTAGTATACTAGTCAGATACACTATATAATCTATAGGTATAGCAAATTTTTTTATTCTAATAGATCTCTAAATAGCTATGCCTTGATCTACTTGTGGTGGTGGTTAGATAGCTATTTCTTCGACAATAAAAATCTCATGAAGTGAAACTTGATAAAGTGGTAATCTCTCTTAAACGTTATCTCGAGGAATAACAATAGGAATCATCACTTTAGTCTATTTTACAGATCCAATATTTTCTCAAAGGCTATGTCTCAAGGTTCTCCACTTACACTAAGCATGCCATCCTCTAGAAATCTTGCTTTATTGGTTTCCACTATTTACGGTATATGAGATGAGCAATAGAATCTATACCCTTTCGACCTCTCCAAAGAATGAATGAAGAAACCACTGATCATAATAAAATCAAATGCCTTTCCTTATGGGTTATAAATCTTGGCTTCACTCAGACAACTCCATATACACTATATTCCAAAATAGGTTTGCTACCAATCCATAACTCATGAGGAGTCTATGAACTATCTTAATAGTATCCTTATTTAAGATATGCGTAGCTATCTTTATAGCCTCATCCCATAAGTAAATAGGTAGAATAACTTATGAACCTGAACCACTTCTTTAAGCATCATATTCCCTCTTTCAATGATACCATTTTGATCTGGTCTGCTTTGATATTATATAATATAATACCCTATTCCTTTAGGAATTTCGCTAATAGTCCTGATCTTTATCCCATCTCTATATATTTATCATAGTACTTGTCACCTCTATCAAATCTGACTACCTTAATCACTTTTTTATGATTATCTCACTACCTCTGTTTCAAATTTCTTAAAGGCCTCAAAGACATCAGCCTATCAAACAGAAGGCATAGATACATATCATGAATGGTGATCAGTGAGTGTGATAAAATAATTTTATTTATTAGATATGGAGAAAAAGTTTGCATACAACAGTTGTGTGAAATATTTTCAAAGTTTCTATAATCATCTTGGTATCCTTCTTAAATGTGTATGCCTACTTTTTCTTTATGCAGTCACCATATGATTACAAAATTAGTGAAGTTTAACGATCCTAAGATCCTATTCTTCACTAGCCTTTTGATTTTTTCTTCGAAGATATGCCCAACCCTCTGATGCTATAACATAGAATAATATAGAAATCAACTCCAAAATCTAAGATTATCCTATAGCATCCAATTGTCTTAATAAGTAAATATGCTTGATTTTTAATGAAAATAAACCATTCACTTTCAGTCAGAGGCCTTCTTAATAGGAAGCCCTATAATTTGTTGATAGTTTGCACAAATGTACTAGAATCTATGCACCAGGTAGAATTAGGTATATTTCCTAAATTAGATTCAAAATATATACAAGAGTAAAGGGTCTTTTGTTTTTACAGGGACTTTTCATACATTATATAATTTTTCTTTAAGTGTCCCTTCTTTTGCAGAAGAAGCATTTTGATAATCTTATTAATGACTTTACCTAATGCCACATGAAATACTTTTTTTCTCTTTTGCCTTGGGTACATCCTTTACTTTACATGTTTTTTCGCTAACTTAATGTGAAGCCAAGTTTATGCTTTCTATCTTCTCTTTCTCTCAATCTCTTCTCCGTTTGCACAGATTTGGTTAGTAATTTATTAACTGTCCAATCCTCATTGTACATACTTATAAGAAATATTAAAAAGATCATACTCTGATGGAAGAGAAGTGAGAATAAAGTAGATAAAAAGATATATGATATAGAAACTTTAATATTAGATTACTGTGCTATGATATTCTTCATTTTCATAATATGCTCATGGTTGTTGATCTTTTGCCTTTTTAAAGCTTACTAATCAATGCTCTATTGTTGCCCAGCTATGCAACCCAAGAGGGGGGGGGTGAATTGAATTTTTGAAAATTTAAAATTAATCTAGAACCACAAGGATTAAGTAATAAAAGGCAAGTTAGTTGAAGTAAGTGATTTAAGCAAAGTAAAGATATTAGATGCAAGAGTGCAAGAAAGAAAAGAAAATAAGATAGAGAATAAGTAAGCACACTACAAACAACCAAGATTTATAGTGGTTCGGTGCCAACCTTGCATCTACATCCACTCCCCAGGCTCCTACTTGGGAATTCAAATCCACTAAACCGTATTCAATAAGAATACAATATCGGAACCTCCGACTCTAGCTATCTCAAGCTAGAACACTTATTTTTTGGGTACAAACCAACCTAATACAATCTGATTCAGGGTCGAATCAACCTTTCCACATTTTAGAACCCTTCCAAAACTAAAGATATACTCAAAAATAGAGTATAATAGTTAATCACACAGAAATACAAATGTAGCTCCTTTAATGAGCAAATAAAGCTTTAAATACACTTTACACAATAATGAAGAAGCTTTTCTGATTCTTCTCAAGGTTGTTGAAGACTTGAATGAGCTCTTGAGGGGTTGGTGAACTTGAAATGAAAGCTTCTTTAACTTCAAGAAAGCTCTTTGCTTAGGGCTGAAATGAATGCTTGAAAAATCTTGTTTATTCCCTCCTTTAAGTATCTTTTATAGCTTCAAATGATGGTGGAGAGTGATCTGGATAGTTTTAGAGCCATTGGAGATCATTAAATGAGCATTAAATGTGCCAAAATGAGCTGAAAAACTAGCCATTATAAAGTTTTTCCATCGTAGGGGTCGACTCATAGGGTTGATTCATACACATGAGTCGACTCATGGGGTCGACTACTGTGGCACAGAATAAAAAATGACTGTTCTGTAATTTTGGCGTACACAGCAATAGAGGTCGACTCATAGGGTCGACTCATGCACGAGGGTCGACTCATAGGGTTGACTCAATTGGGTGTGCCAGCCAAAAAATAGTATGTCGTTCAGTCCCATTTGACATGAGTCGACTCATGGGGTTGACTCAATTTTATAAATATTATTTTTTTTCAAAATATACATCCAAAAATATTGAGATTGCCTCCAAAAGATCACAAATCTTCTGTTCTTGCTCTTGAGGCTTTCGAGTTAGGACTTGGTGAAATTATGATTTTGCCTCTAAAAAATAATAAATTTTTTTTCAAATCAAAATCATTAGTAACCTCCTCAAATACTTTGTAATCATCACAATCAATTCAAAGAGCAACAATCTCCCCCTTTTTGATGATGACAAAACACTTGAGCAAAAACAGAGTATAACATATATAAAGCATTGAACATGAATTTTAAATTTATGAAGATGCATCACTTAAACATCATAGCTAGTTATTTGAATGAAATGCATCATGAGTAGTTTGAAGATCAATTTGAAATTTGCTTATAAGATCTTTTGCTTTGAAGATTAAATTAAAAATTTCTGACAATTTTGGTTCTTTGACACATTTGCTTTGACTATTTTGCTTATTGCTCTCGATTCTATTTCTCTATTGCTTATTGCTCGATCTCGATTTTTGATTCTCTACTTCCCCTTTTTGACAGCATCAATTAAGATCTTAAGAAATTTTGAAAAAAGAAAAAAAAAGATAACATAAAGGACATATTTTCTCTATTCTTTCTTTTTGATACCATATTTTATTTCTTTACTCCTCCTCTTTCATTGTTTATTTCTCTACTCCCCCTCACTATAGCAATTATAAAAGACATATCAATTTGCTCATTTAGAAGATATTACTATTCATGATATTTCATCACACATATATGAGTCATTTTTTATATCTTATAATTAAAAATATTTTAATCGATCCCATTCATAAACATTAATCCAAAGACATTCATTGAAATTCAAAGCATAAAAATATATATATCCAAAATATGACTGAATACATAGGTGTCCCAATACATATGAGTCAACTCAAAATACAAAAGTCATGGATAAAAACTATCCAAGAGTCAATCAGCCAACAAATACAAAGGCCATAAGATAGATCCTAGACAGAAATAAAAAAAGATTAACTATTCTAGATCTAATAGATTCATGGCTAGAGGGATCAAAATCTGAAGAGTCAGATATGATGAGAAGATGTAGGATCAAATCCATGGGCACGACCTCGACCACGTCTGCCTCGACCACGGGTAGAAGTACTGACACGAGTAGAGGGGTGAGAGGATCTTGGAGTCTGAAAAGCTATGGACTGTGCTAGAAGAGAAAGTCTGATGGTATCCAAAAGATCTAAAGCTCTCGACACAGACTGCATCAGGGTACTAAATTGAGTAGAGGTAGTCTCACTGGAGCCTCTGTCTCTCTCCTCAAAAAGTCAAATCCATTCTCTAAAACTCCCTGAAGTCTAGCCACCTCTACAGATAGATTGGAGACCTCTGTGATGTCCTCATACGACTGGGGATGGGCTAAGGCTAAAACTTATCCCTATAAGTCTAAAACTCTGCCTGTCAATCTGAAAATATATCCCTCAAACTGCTCAATACGTACGGACTGAGCAGTAAGCATATGAAAGACGGTAGAGATATGAGGGATCATGGTCTGGTCTGAAACACCCTGAGAAGTCATCCCCTGAGCAAAATCTGAGATGGCAAATTGCTGAGATAAAATGGAGGCAACACGTTGGGACATCAGCTCAATCTGATCGTCTGTCAGTCTGATCTTTGAATGATCTACTCTGCTCCTAGACTGCGATACAGAAACATGCCTCCTCACAGACTCTGAAGGACCAGCCTCATGATCAGACACAAACTGAATATCAAAAAATGCTCTATGATCACGAGGAGGTAAAGACGGTCCCTCCTCCTCTGCTCTCTCCTCAACACCCTTTGATCAACCACCATCAGTCTTTGAAAAATCATGCGGTGCAGTGTGTGGTGGTTGATGGTGTCGGAATGAGATAATTTGGCAATTGCCTCCCCCTCAAAATTGACTTCTAACCTCCTAAAGACCAGGGTGAGTGCCAGACCAAAAGGCAAGTGAGCTTTAGACCTATTTAGGGTCTCTCTCATGGCCTCAATCATCAGAATAGGAAGGTTTAAGGGGGTCTCAGTGATCACATGATACATGATGCAAATATTCCTACTAGATAGGAGGTCATGTTTGCCACTCCTAGGGACAAACAGTTTGGTTGCCATGTGATGTAACAGCCTCATCTCAACAGAAAGAATTTTTGCTTCTAATTTATTTAAACTTTCAGTAAAAGTTCTGCCTCAGATAGCATTAATTCTTTCTTCTTTAATTGGGAGCTCCATATTAGTATAGCCTTCACAAGGCAAGTGTAGAATTTGTCCCAAATGCAAAGGATCAAGAATGATATCAACACCTTTCACTGTAGACTTTACTGTTCCATTGAAGTAACTTAAATTCAAATAAAATTATCTGACCAGATCAACATAAGTATTTTCTTTCAATAGACAGTAAAACTTCCATCCTTGATTTTTAATTTTTGTTCCAATGGAGAATCCTTCTTTTTCAAAAAACTTGAAATCTATATTCTTTTCGGATTTCACTTTTTGATCAGAGAGAGGTACCTTGCTTGGACTGATTAGGGACTGTGTAGAAGCTAAAGCAGGACCTGGAGCTGGGATTAGAGCAGGAGAGGGCTCGACTGTCATTCTTTTTCTGTGCTCAGTCTCTTCCAACCCGCGAACAGATTTTCTTCTCTATGGGAGCTTCATTTTGGGAGCCATTTGGACAAGAAGGACTTGCAAGGAGTTTAGGAGACTAAATGAAGTCGAGAGGAAAGGATTCTAGTAGAAAAGTCAAGATTTTGGAGAGGTGAAGCATCGATTTGGAGAAAAAAGGTGGAATCTAGAGCAAGCTCGAACCGCCCAAATGAGGAAGAAAGAGGAGAGGAAGTTGGTTTCTAAACGGGCAATTTGAAGGGTGAAAATCGATGGAAAGAGAGATTTGAGAGAAATCTTCGGTTTGAAGGAGAAGAGAGGAAGAGCTTTTGGTTTGGTGGGAAGAAGAAGAAGAAGGACTGAGTCGGCTCAAAAAAAATTTCTCAATAAAAAAAGAGCGCCCGAAGGGTTTTGACAGAATTACAAGTTTACCTTAGGGTCGACCCTAGGAGTCGACTCATGGCACAGAAAAATTCATAAAAATGATGAAAAAATTTAAAAAAATTTGAAACTTTGAGGGAAAAGTATCTACCCAGAGATTGATCATGTGAAGTACAGTTTTGAACTTTTAAGAGAAAAGAAGAGATGAGAATTGAGCTCAACAAATTTGATTCAATAAATTTTTGACATTAAGAACTTGGAATTAGAGAGATACTTAAGCTGATGGATCAAAGATTCCAAGTTCTCTTCTAATTTCACAAAATCTTTCTTCACTTAAGGCCTTGATAAAAATGTCAGCCAATTATTTCTTAGTACATACATAGTCAAGAGTTATATTATTATTTTGAACATATTTTCTTATGAAATGATGTCTAATTTCAATATATTTTGATCTAGAGTGCTGAATTAAATTTTTAATTAGATTAATAGCACTAGTGTTATCACATCTTATGGGAGTTTTATTGAGTTTGATGCCAAAGTCTTCAAGTTGTTGCTTAATCCACAAGATTTGAGTACAACAACTTCCGACTGTAATATATTCGGCCTCGACCGTAGATAGTGCCACCAAATTTTGCTTCTTGCTAAACCAAGAGATTAAGTTAACTCCAAAAAATTAGCAAGTTCTACTAGTACCTTTTCTATCTAATCTACATCTAGCAAAATCGGCATCTGAATATCCTATTAAGTCAATTGATGAGTCCTTAGAATACCATAGTTCTAAAGTTTGTGTACCATTTAAATATCTAAGGATTCTTTTAACTGCATTCAAGTGTGATTCTTTTGGATTTGATTGAAAGTGAGCACAAAGATATACACTAAATATAATATCTGATCTACTAGCAGTTAAATACAATAGAGAATCAATCATGCCTCTATAAAATTTTAAGTCTATATTTTTACCTCCTTCATCCTTGTCAAGCTTACATGATGGGCTCATGGGTGTACCAATTACTTTGGAACCCTCCATTCTAAATTTTTTGAGTAGTTCTCTTGTATATTTGCTTTGAGTGATGGAGATTTTTTTCTTTGTTTGTTTGATTTGGAGTCTGAGGAAGAATGTAAGTTCTCCCATCATGCTCATCTTGAACTTTTCCTGCATGAGCTTAGCAAAATCTTGATAAAAAGTTTCATTAGTAGACCCAAAAATAATGTCGTCAACATATATTTATGTAACTAAGATATCATCTTGATTTCTTTTAATGAAAAGAGTTGTGTCTATATTTTTTCTTCAAAAATCATTATTAAGCAAAAATTTACTTAGCCTTTCATACCAAGCCCTAGGTGCTTGTTTCAAACCATATAATACTTTGTTTAATTTAAAAATATGATTAGAAAAAGTATGATTTTCAAAATCGAGAGGTTGTTCTATATAAACTTCTTCAGTAATATATCCATTTAGAAAGTATTTTTGACGTCCATTTAGAATAACTTAAAATTCACAAAGCAAGCATAAGCAAGTAAAAGTCTAATTGCTTCTAATCTAGCAATAGGTGCAAAGGTCTCATCAAAATCAATTTTTTCTTCTTGATTATAACCTTTTGCAACTAATTTTACTTTATTTCTAATTATATTCTCATGTTCATCCAGTTTATTTCTATATACCCATTTTGTGCCAATTACTGAATAATTTTTAGGTCTTGATACTAAAGTCCATACATTATTTCTTTCAAATTGATTAAGTTCTTCTTGCATTGCATTTATCCAATTATAATCTTTTTTAGTTTTATCTATGGTTTTAGGTTCAAAATGAGAAACAAATACAAAATGATTATATGCATCTCTAAGATAGGAACGAGTTCTTACTCCATGTGTAGGATCACCAATGATCAATTCTTTGGGATGATTGTGATCATACCTCCATTCTTTAAGTAGATCATTTGAGTCTTGAGGTTGTTCTTGTTGTTCTTCACCTTCATCCTCTTGTTTGTTTTTATGTTCTTCTTCATTTTGAATTGTTGAGTCTTTTAGGGTGATCTCCTTCATCCCTTCTATAAGAGGATCTGCATCATCAATACCTTCATTCTTTCTTGAAGGAAGATCGTTAGTTTCATTAAAAACAATATGTATTGACTCCTCTACTACTAAAGTTCTTTTGTTGAAAACTCTAAAAGCTTTGCTAGAAGAGGAGTAACCTAGAAAAATAGCTTCATCTGATTTTGCATCAAATTTTTTTAGTCTTTCTTTACCATTGTTTAAAATAAAATATTAGCAACCAAAAATATGAAAATATACAATGTTTAGTTTTTTTCCTTTTCAAAGCTCATAAGGATTTTTCTTTAAAATTGGTCTAATTAAAGCATAGTTTAATATGTAACATGCTGTGTTAATTGCTTCCGCCCAAAAATATCTTGGGAGGTTGCTTTTACATAGCATGGTACGGACCATTTCTTCGAGGGTTCTATTTTTTCTTTCTACTATCCCATTTTGTTGGGGTGTCCTAGGTGCTGAGAAGTTGTGGTCAATACCTTTTTCATTACAAAATTTTTAAAAATCTTGATTTTCAAATTTGGTTCCATGATCATTTCAAATATTTTGAATTGAAAATTTTTTTTCATTAGTGACTTTTTGATAAAATTTTGAGAATATATGAAAAGTTTCATCCTTATGTGCCAAAAAGAAGATCCATGTAAAACGAGAGAAATCATCAATAATCATAAAGCCATATCATTTTCTACCTAGACTAGTAGTTCTAGTGGGTCCAAATAAATCCATGTGCAATAGTTCTAATGGCCTAAAAGTTGAAACAATATTTTTAGATTTGAATGAGACTCTTGTTTGTTTATCCAGTTAGCATGCATCACAAATTCTATCCTTTTCAACATTCAATTTGGGTAAGCCAGTAACCAATTCCTTTTTAATAAGTTTTGAAAGTGAATGCATGCTAATATGTGCTAGCCTACGATGCCAAAGCCAACTAGTCTCATTAATCTTGGTATTCAAGGCTACTAGGCATTGCATGTTTATTTTGAAAAGATCATTCAAATCTATCATATAAACATTACCATATCTATGCCCAATAAATTTAATGCCTTCATCAATAGGACTAGTTACTATGCAAAATGAAGATTCAAAAATGACTTTATATCTTTTATCACAAAATTGATTGATGCTTAATAGATTATGTTTCAAACCATCTACTAACAAAATATTTTTAATATATTTGGAGGGAGTGATACCAATGTTACCTATACCGATGATTTTTTCTTTGCTATTGTCTCCAAAGGTGACCATCCCTTCATCTTTTGCATCAAGTGTGATGAATTGAAATTCATCACCAGTCATGTGTCTTGAGCATCCACTATCAAGATATTATTTTCAATTTGTTCCTTGGGATGTAAGACACACCTGCATGCAAAAATTAAGTTTTCACTTTAGGTACCCAAGTTTTCTTGAGTCCTTTTTGGTTAGTTACAGTGGTTTTTTTTGGAACCCATATTTTTTTTACATTAGAATTTTCAGATTTGTTAGAAAAATATGTATAGGATTTGTGTCCTACTTTACCACATTTAAAGCAAGTAATATTTGAAAACTTGTTACATGATAAGTTTACAAAGATATTTTTTCAAAATTTTTATTTCTTTAAAAGGTTATATCCAAGATCGGCTTTATCATAAATGACTTTTTGATTGTCAAGAATCATTTGAAGTCTATTGAAACTTAAAGTGAACTTTTCAACCATTGATTTTAACTTGGCAATCTCATTTTTTAAATTTAGATTTTTTTGAGACAAGATAATTTTTTTATTTAAAATAATTTCATTTTCTTTTAGTAAAGATTGATTCTTTGATTTTAATTCTTTATTCTTTATCCCTAGCTTCTTTAGTTCATCAATTAGATCATAAAATACTTCATAAAGTTTTTCAAAGATAAAGTCATTAGGAGTTTCAATGTTTACTTCATTTTCATGTGCCATAAGGCACAAATTGGCTTGTTCATTTGAAGCTTCTTCTTCGGAGCTTGACTTATCACTTCTGCTCCATGTAGCCATCATAGCCTTTTTCTTGTACTTCTTAGGACCCTTCTTAAGTTGTGGACATTCAGACTTAAAGTGTCCCGACTTCTTACATTCATAATAAATAAGGGGTTGCTCCTTATCCTTCTCTTTGCTATATTTCCTTTTTGTAGGTGGCCTCTTCTCATTTCTTGTCTTCTTTTCTTCAAAAACTTCTTAAACTTTCTAGTAATGAGGATCATTTCTTTATCTTGCTCTTCATTTTTTATATTATTGGATTCTTCATCAAGTCGAGCAGTAGATTTGAGGGCGATTGTCCTCTTCTTTTTGACATCTTATTTTTGATGTTGTTTCATGCTTAGCTCGTGTGTCATTAGCGATTCTAGAAGTTCCTTCAAGGATAAGATATTTAGATCTTTGGCTTCTTGGATTGCGGTCACTTTAGCCTCCCAAGTTTTTGGTAAAGACCTAAGAATCTTTCTCATGAGATCACTATTAGAATAAGACTTACCAAGACTTTTTAGATCATTAATAATATCAGTAAAATGAGTAAATATTTCAGTTATTGCTTCATTATGCTCCATTTTAAAGAGCTCATATTTATGCACAAGTATGTTAATTTTTGATTCCTTCACTTGATTAGTTCCTTCATGAGTTACTTCTAATCTATCTCATATTTTTTTAGCTGACATGCATGTTGAAATATGATTGAATTCATTAGCATCTAGAGCATAATATAAAATATTCATGGCTTTTGCATTAAGTTGAGCTATTTTTTTATCAACCTCATCTCATTCTTTTTCGAGTTTGGTTGATTCCACACCATCAATTATTTTAGTGGGTGTGTGTGGTCCATTTACTATGATACTTCACATATCATAGTTAAGTGCTTGAATAAAGATTTTCATCCGAGCTTTTCAATAGGTATAATTTGACCCATTGAAAAGTGAAGGTCGATTTGTGGACTGCCCCTCGGCTAGTGAAGCTCCAACTTGAGTTGCCATAGATCTTTAGCTCTTTGATGGTTAAATCAAAGTAGGGCTAGAGCATCATGCTCTGATACTACTTATTGTCCAGCTATGCAACCCAAGAGGGAGGGTGAATTGGGTTTTTAAAAATTTAAAATTAATCTAGAACCACAAGCATTAAGTAATAAAAGGAAAGTTAGTTGAAGTGAGTGATTTAAGCAAAGTGAAGATATTAGATGCAAGAGTGTAAGAAGAAAAAAAAAAAATAGAGAACAAATAAGCACACCACAAACAACCATGATTTATAGTGGTTCGGTGCCAACCTTGCACCTACATCCACTCTCCAAGCTACTACTTGAAAATTCAAATTCACTAAATCGTATTCAACAAGAATACAACGTCGGTACCTCTGACTCTAGCTATCCCAAGCTAGAACACTTATTTTTTAGGTACAAGCCAATCCAATACAATCCGATTCAGGGTTCGGATCAACCTTTCCACATTTTAAAATCCTTCCAAAACTAAAGATCAACTCAAAAATAGAGTATAACAGTTAATCACACGGAAATACAAATGTAGCTCCTTTAATGAGCAAATAAAGCTTTAAATATACTTTACACAATAATGAAGAAGCTTTTCTGATTCTCCTCAAAATTGTTGAAGACTTGAATGAGCTCTTGAGGGATTGGTAAACTTGAAATGAAAGCTTCTTTAACTTCAAAAAAGCTCTTTGCTTAGGACTGAAATAAATGCTTGAAAAACTTTGTTTATTCCCTCCTTTAAGTGCCTTTTATAGCTTCAAATGATGGTGAAGAGTGATCTGGATAGTTTTAGAGCCATTGAAGATCATTAAATGAGCATTAAATGTGTCAAAACAAGCTAAAAAACTAGCCGTTACGAAGTTTTTCTATTACAGGGGTCGACTCATAGGGTCGACTCATACACATGAGTCGACTCATGGGGTCGACTATTGTGGCACAGAACAAAAAATGACTGTTCTGTAATTTTGGCATAAACAACAATAGAGGTCAATTCATATGGTCAACTCATGCACAGGGATCAACTCATGGGGTCGACTCAATTGGATGTGCTAGTCAAAAAACAGCGTGCCGTTCAGCTCCATTTGATATGAGTCGACTCAGGGAGTCGACTTAATTTTATAAACATTATTTTCTTTCAAAATATACATCCAAAAATATTAAAATTACCTCCAAAAGATCATAAATCTTCTGTTCTTGCTCCTGAGGCTTTCGAGTTAGGACTTGGTGAAATTACGATTTTGCCCCTGAAAAATAATAAATTTTTTTCAAGTTAAAATCATTAGTAACCCCCTCAAATATTTTGTAATCATCAAAATTAATTCAAAGAGCAATATCTATAATATCTAAGAAAAATACATACCTTATAATATGAAGGAAAGGATCCTCTAATGTATCACATTAGATTTCTTGTAAAACAAAGTGAGTCAATTAGATCACTCACATTTCTATAAGCTTTTTTGTTCTGATGTATTTTTATCTGTAAGTTGTAAAAATTTATTCACTCAAAACACCAAATCTAAGTTAGCACACCCTAATATGAGCACTATTTCTCTTTCTATTCCAAAAAATTATATTTATTAAGAAAAAAAATTCATCTATGCTACTATCAATAATTATGGAAACTAATACTATAAATAACATATGCTTACGTTATCATCAAATAATGAGCTATAATGTAAAATAATTAATATTATTTTAGTAGTAAATTCTAACATTTCTATCGATAGAAGTGCATCACGTATAGAATTTACTAATACTTTATTAATAAAACCAGCAACATAGATATAAAAAAATAGTAAATTTTTATACCTATGGATCTAAAAAAAATTATTTTTAATACCTAAATTAGCATCTTATTCTAATTAAATCACAAAAATAACCACTCCCTGTGGATAAAGTTAATTATTTCTGTTGGGTATAAAATACCCTCAGCCGAAGTTTTCAACGGGATTAACTCTCGCGAGTCTCCTCCGACTCCGACTGCAGACAGACCTCGTTCGGACTCCTACGGGAGCCGGACTCCGCCCACAACTCCGGCCGCAAGCAGACTCCGCTCGGACTCCTATGGGAGCCGGGCTCCATCCCAAACCTCAACTGCTGACACCCCAGCCGGACTCCTACCGGAGCCGAGCTCCGCCCACGGCTTCACTTACAGGTAAATTCCGTCCGGACTCCTACGGGAGCCGGACCCCGCCCCCGACTTCGCTTGCAGGTGAACTTCGTCTGGGCTCCTACGAGAGTCGGATCTCGCCTCTGACTTTAATTGCAGGTAGACTTTGATTGGACTCCTACGGGAGCCTGATCTCGCCAGCTACAGGGAGACTTCGTCCGAACTCCTACGGGAGCTGAACTTTGTTCCCAACCTCAGCTGCTGAAAGGCTCCGCCCAGACTCCTATGGGAGCCGAGCTCTGCCCACGGCTTCAGGTAAATTCCGTCCAGACTCCTACGGGAGCCGGACTCCGCCCCCGACTTCGCTTGCAGGTGAACTTCGTCTGGGCTCCTATGAGAGCCGGATCTCGCCTCTGACTTTAATTGCAGGTAGACCTCGTCCGGACTCCTACGAGAGCCGGACCTCGCCTCTGACTTTAATTACAGGTAGACTTTGATCGGACTCCTACGGGAGCCTGATCTCGCCAGCTACAGGGAGACTTCGTCCAAACTCCTACGGGAGTCGAACTTCGTTCCCAACCTCAGTTGCTGAAAGGCTCCACCCGGACTCCTACGGGAGCCGAGCTCTGGCTTCAGGTAAATTCTGTCCGGACTCCTACGGGAGCCAGACTCCGCCCCCGACTTCGCTTGCAGGTGAACTTCGTCCGGGCTCCTACGAAAGCCAGATCTCGCCTCTGACTTTAATTGCAGGTAAACCTCATCCAGACTCCCACGAGAGCCAGACTCCGCCTTCTACCCCGACTGTGGGAAGGCCTCGTCCGAGCTCCTACAGGTGCCGGACCTCACTTCCGACTCCAACCGAACTTCGACTGACAAGTCTGGACCCCCTGCCAGGCCACAGTAACAGACAACACTGCTCCACTCCCTGCGGTGGATCCTACGCAGCTCCATTACTCCCTGGCAGGCTGTACTAACGACCACGATTCTGCTCCACCCCCTGCAGCGGATCCGGTGCGATTCCACCACTCTCTGAAGAGTCACGACAACGGATGCCGCTCCACTCCCTGCAACTGATTCCACGTGGTGAGCTACGGCGATAGCCACGATTCCACTCCACTACCCTTTGCAATAAATTCCTCCTGACTATGGGCGGCCCACTACCAGATGGTTACGAACGTCGCTATCAGTCTGTTGCACCCTCCGCCTATAAAAAGGGGGACCCCAGATACGTTATTCTCTAAGCTCTCATTTTTACCTAGAAATTCTGCTAAAATTTTCGTTCGAGCACTCCATTCTTGTTGAGGCAGAGAACTGACTTGAGCGTCGGAGGGTCTTGCCGGAGCAACCCCACCTCCAGTTTAGACTTCTTTTGCAGGTCCCGACGGCGACCGCGACTCCAGCTTCTCCGACGTAAGTAGATTCTTGCACCAACAGGATTGGCGCTAGAGGAAGGGCGTGAACCTTCGCAGTACCCTTGTTCTTAAAGGAGCACTCAATGGAACCGCCTCTGGTTATCATCTCCGACATCCGCTCCTCCTTCCCCCCACTGGATCCGCACCCGATGTCTTCTCGCGAAGCATCCACACGGTGACCCACGGCCCCTGCAGCTATGTCTCGGGCCCCGGCCTCACCTCTGGTTTCCCAGGCCCCACATCCTCCGGCAATGGTCACCGGCATGGAGCGGTCGGACGATCAGCCTTCGACAGATTTCACCAACACCATCCCAGGAGGATCCCGGCAAGAAGCAACCGACGCACTGGCCGTACCCCCCAAGCGATAAAAGATTGAGGAGCCCATAACCTTTACTGAAGAAGACGCTCAGGGAGTTCAATTCCCTCACAACGATGCGGTTGTAGTTTCTTTGAATATAGCAAATTACGACGTCCGCCGCATCCTTATCGACAATGAAAGTTCGGCCGACATTTTGTTCTACGATGCTTTTTCAAGAATGTCCATCCTTGACGGCCATTTGAGTTCGATTAGCTCACCTCTGGTAGGGTTTACTGGTGACGCTGTTCCGACAGAGGGAATAATAACTTTGGCTATGGCCGCAGGTTGATATCCAAGGCAATCCAGGGCTCTGATGAATTTTTTGGTGGTGAAGGCACCGTCAGCCTACAACGCAATCCTCGGCCGACCCAGCCTCAATGCTCTCCGAGCCATCGTATCAACCTACTATTTGAAGTTGAAATTTCCCACCAGCCAGGGGATCGGAGAGGTCTGAGGAGACCAAGCCCTGGCCAGACACTGCTACAACATAGCCTTGCAAAGAAGCGACCAGTCCGACCCCTGTCCGATTGATGGGTTGGATGCCCGCGACGATCTCACTGAAGAGAGGGGCGGCCCAATCGAAGATTTGGTGCCGATCCCTCTAAACGATGGGAACATGGAGCATGTGGTGATGATCGGCTCCAACCTGGGGGAGGAGGTGCAGACGCATCTCATCAATTTTCTATGAAAGAATGCGGATGTTTTCGCTTGGGTTCCAGCAGACATATCGGGGATTGACACGGAAGTCATGGAGCACCGTCTGGCCGTCGATCCAAAGCATCGACCGATGAAAGAGAAAATTCGAGGTCATGCACCAGAGAGGCAGAAGGCGATAGCCGAAGAAGTAGACAAACTCCTTAAGGCTGGATTCATTAGGGAAGTCAATTATAGTGATTGGATTTCCAACGTTGTCCTAGTCAAAAAGGCAAACGACAAGTGGAGGATGTGCATAGACTTTAAAAAGCTGAATAAGGCCTGCCCGAAGGACAGCTACCCCCTTCTCAGAATCGATCAACTGGTGGACGCGACCTCGGGCCATGAGCTTCTTACCTTTATGGATGCATTCTCCGACTATAATCAAATCAGGATGGCACCGAAAGACAAAGAAAAGACCGCTTTCATTACTAACCGTGGCCTTTACTGTTACAGGGTCATGCCTTTCGGCCTCAAAAATGCAGGCGCAACCTACCAACGGTTGGTGAACAAAATCTTCAAGGAGCAGATCGGCCGCAACATGGAGGTCTACGTGGACGATATGCTCGTAAAAAGTAAATCTTCCATGGATCACGTCGCCGACCTCGAGGAGACCTTCGACGCTCTCTGAAAATATAGAATGAAGTTGAACCCGACTAAATACGCTTTCGGAGTAGCCTCGAAAAAGTTTCTGGGCTTCATGGTGTCGGGGCACGGGATTGAAGCCAATCCAAAAAAAATTCGCGCCATCCAGGAGATGGTCGCCCTGAAGTCGATAAAGGAGGTTCAGCGCCTTACAAGGAGGGTAGTAGCCCTGAATCGCTTTGTCGCAAGGTCGGCCAAACGGTGCTTACCCTTCTTTCAAATCCTCAAGCAGCCGAAGAACTTCTGTTGGACCTCTGAGTGCCAACAGATGTTCGAAGAACTGAGGAGCTACCTCGGCTCACCCCAGCTGCTGGAAAGGCCGGAGCCTGGGGAGAAACTATTTTTATACCTGGCGGTCTCTCCTATGGCCCTCGCGGCAGTCCTTGTCAAAGAAGAAGCAAAAGTCCAACGGCCAATCTACTACGTCAGTCGCGTGCTAAGAGACGCCGAGACTAGGTATACTAAATTAAAAAAATTGACTTACGCCCTGTTGATTACAGCCCGGAAGCTCCGACCTTACTTTCAAGGGCACCCCATAACACTGCTCACTGACCAACCGATCAAGGCGATTCTACATCGGGCGGATGTCTCTGGGAGAACGGCAAAATGGGCGATCGAGCTCACAGAATTCGACATCAACTATCGACCCAGGCCGACAGTGAAGGCCCAGATATTGGTGGATTTCATAGTGGAGTGTACTATCCCAGAGGAGGCCGAACCTGAACAAGGCGAAATTGACGGCCTGAAACCCCGGCCGAACTCCCCCAAAGAAAAAGCAGATCCCTCTGATTACTTTTGGGCCCTCTACGTGGACGGTTCTTCCAACATGTCAGGTGCAGGTGCGGGCCTGATCTTGACCAGTCCAGAGAGAATTATCGTGGAGTACGCTCTGTGCTTCGAGTTCTCCGCAACGAACAACAGAGCAGAATATGAAGCTCTGATCGCAGGACTGAGGATCGCCAAAGAGCTGGGAATAGATCGGCTCCGGGTCCACAGCGACTCTCAACTAATAGTGGGACAAGTCAACGAAAACTACGAGGCACGGGAGGACAGCATGGCTAAATATCTTGAAAAGGTAAAAGAGCTCATCCCCGCCTTCGGCAGCTTTGACATCAGGCAGATTTCGAGGTTGGAAAATACCAGGGCCAACTTTCTCTCCAAGCTAGCAATGTTGGCTCCGGTCGAATTACCCAAAGGTGTTCTCTTTAAAGTACTCAAGCGCCCGAGTATGGAAGAATCACGGCCCGTTATGGAAATTGACCACGAGCCCAGCTGGATCGACCCACTGATAACATATCTCAGAGATGGGGTTCTCCCCCAGGATGAGAAAGAAGCTCGGAAGCTCCGAAATCAAGCCTCCCGATACATCCTTTATGAGGGCAAATTGTACAAGAGATCATACTCTTTGCCCCTCTTAAAATATCTTCGACCTTCGGAAGCCGACTACGCCTTGTGGGAAGTGCATGAAGGAATCTACGAAAACTATTTGGGGGCAAGATCTTTATCCCACAAGTTGCTCCACCAAGGATATTACTGGCCGACAATGCATCATGATTCGATTAAATATATCAGAAAGTATGATCGATGCCAGAGATATGCCAACATCCAGAGACAGCCCGCCACCGAGCTCACATCCTTGAGTGCCCCATGGCCTTTTGCGCAGTGGGGGATGGACATCTTTGGCCCCTTTCCCATGGCGTCTGGGCAGAGGAAGTTCCTCCTTGTAGCAATCGACTACTTCACCAAATGGGTTGAAGCCGAACCACTAGCAAAAATCACAGAAGCAAAAGTACAAGATTTCGTCTGAAAGTCGATCGTATGCAGGTTCGGTCTGCCTAGGACCCTAATCACTGATAATGGACGGTAATTCGCGGGAGTAAAATTCATCGAATTCTGTGAAGATCTGAACATCTCCCATAACTTCACATCAGTAGCCCATCCTCAGGCGAACGGCGAAGCTGAGGTAACTAACAGAACCCTTCTGTAGGGGATTAAGACAAGGCTTAAAAAAGTGAAGGAAACTTGGGCGGACGAACTTTATCATGTGTTATGGGCGTATCGAACTACCCAGAGGCTGCCCACAGGGGAGACCCCCTTTGCTTTAGCCTTCAGTACGGAGGCCGTCATCCCAATTGAGCTTAAACTCCCATCGGCATGAGTCGTGGCATTCGACGAACATCAAAACTCGCAAGGTCTTAAAGCCAACCTCGACCTGCTGGAAGAAAGGCGGGAGATAGCTCAGGTTCGAATGGCAGCCTACAGACAGAAAGTCGCTCGCTATTACAACTCTCGGGTCAGGAACAAAGTCTTTAGAGCAGGAGATCTAGTGCTTCAACGAGCCACTGTCTCACAACCTCAGGATCGAGGGAAACTCGTCCCAAACTGGGAAGGCCCGTATGAGGTCAAAGAAGTAGTCCGACCTGGAACTTATTATCTTTAGGAGCTCGGAGGAGCCGACCTTCCGCGACCATGGAGCTCGAAGAACTTACGGATGTACTACCAATAACTTTATTTTAATTAAAAGTGTTATATCTATATGTCTTTGGCACTATCCTACATCTACAGGACAATCCAAACAACTTGTATCAGAAGCAAGAGGTGAACCTCATCTCGACAAAGTCGAAGGCCCGATTTCCTTTAGACCGGATGGGGGGAGAGGCCCTGCAATGCCCATATGCGCCCCCACAACCCTGTTAGGGACAGGAGGAGAACCTCGCCCTAACTTGAGCAAAGTCGAAGGTCCGGTTTCCTTTAGACCAGATGGGGGGAGAGGCCTTGCAACGCCCACATGCACCCCCACAGCTCTGTTAGGGACAGAAGGAGAACCTCGCCCTAACTTGAGCAAAGTCGAAGGCTCGGTTCCCTTTAGACTGGATGGGGGGAGAGGCCCTGCAATGCCCATATGCGCCCCCACAGCCCTGTTAGGGATAGGAGGAGAACCTCGCCCTAACTTGAGCAAAGTCGAAGGCCCGGTTCCCTTTAGACCGGATGGGGGGAGAGGCCCTGCAACGCCTATATGCACCCCCACAGCCCTGTTAGGGACAGGAGGAGAACCTCGCCCTAACTTGAGCAAAGTCGAAGGCCCGATTTCCTTTAGATCGGATGGAGGGAGAGGCCCTGCAACGCCCATATGCGCCCCCACAGCCCTGTTAGGGACAGGAGGAGAACCTCGCCCTAAATTGAGCAAAGTCGAAGGTCCGGTTCTCTTTAGATCGGATGGGGGGGAGGGGCCCAGCGACGCCGATGTGTGCCCCTACAACCGTGTTAGGGACAAGAGGCGAACCTCACCCTAACCAGAGCTGAACCTTGTTACGACAGAAACAGAGAAAGAACCTCACCCCGACATCAATTAAGGTCAGGTCATTCAAGACCAGATGAGAAAAAAGGGGACCTTCCCCAGCGGCCCCTTCGTGATAAAACTCCGTTCGGACTCCTGCGGGAGCCGGACTTCCCCATCGACTCTGATCATAAGAAGACTCCATCCAGACTCCTACGAGAACCGGACTCCATCTCCGACCTCAACCGCAGGCAAGCTCCGTCCGGACTCTTACGGGAGCCAGACTCCTCCTCCAACTTTGGCTATAAGCAAACTTCATCCAGACTCCTACGGGAGTCGAGCTTCATTTTCGACTTCGAACGCTGGTAAGCTCCGCCCGGACTCCCACAGGAGCCAAATTCTGCCTGACTTCAATTACAGGTAGACCTCGTTCGGACTCCCACGAGAGCCAGACCTCGCCCCAACTTCACCTATGGGAGTCGAACTCCCGCAGCCCCACCAAGAGCGGAGGAAAAAATCCCACTCAAAAAAGAAAAAGGAGAGAGAAGCTAAAAGGAAAAGCTATGAACTACGCCGGCGATGAATGAAAAACAAATAGCGTCTAGGATGCAGAGAACCCCGACTTTCACGGAAGCTTTCAACACAAACCCAAGATGAGATGACTTCCTTAAGGTGACGAAAGCTCAGACCTCCGTGCTCGAGCCCTGATGGGGACACCAAACCCGAGCGGCCCCAGACGAACCTACGGCCACGAGCGAAAAAGATGGGTCGATACGTTGACAATCGGATACCTCCGAACAACACAAAGGTCAAAAAGAAGCTCGGCAAATGATAATTCAATGCATGAGTAAAAGAGACGAGCCGGCGTTACAACCACCGGTAACCTACGGAGGACATCAAAAAAAAAAAGAAAAAAAAAGAAGGGAATACAACAATAACAACGGTAAAGGAAAAAGTTCGGCAGACAACGATTCGACGTAAAGAACGGACGAGGTAACAAAATCACCTTCTCATTTTTCGACTAACAAGATGTACGTTACAAGACCCGGAGGGCCAGAAAAGAATACATTGTTACAAGGCTCGAAAACACGGCTCGGAAGGGATACACTGGAGGCCATTTCAAGTTGCAAACTTCTCTTCCCATTTCTGTCCTTCCCAGCCGTATTTTTCAGTGCGTGTGACAAGCCTCTCAGCTCTCGCCCCCCGCCTCGTTCCGCTCCACCTCCAAAATTCCAACCCTAGGGGGAAAAGGATGGGATAGATTCCAAGGGGCAGCAAGGGCAACGGCAGCGGCGACGACGACCTGTTTCAAGAAGAACCGGAGTTACCCCAGAGGTAGCAATGGCGCCGGAGATATGCGCCATCACCGAATGCTCCATGACAACCACCGTCCTAAGTGTTCCGGCAAGGTCGGCATGCGCTACTTCCACCATCCCCACAACAAGTTTTACTGCCCCACCGTCGGCCCCGACCGCTTCTGGTCCCTCGGCCCCGACGACATCAAGGATCCCGCCACAGCTTGTGACGACAGCTTTGCCCTCTTGACCGGTGTCGCCCCGTCCAGCTACTCCAAAATTCTTAGGCAGAATGCCTTCACCAGTTATCCCCGTTATTAAACCCCTATTGTTGAAGGAATTCTTCCTCGAGCCCTCTTTAAAGCGACAGGAACCCTCAGCGGTAGCTCGACAACCGGAGAACTCACAGACTGCTGTTCTCCTCCTTGCACTCTTCCAAGTCTGTGGCATCCTCTTGAGGTTGGCCTCCGGGGCGGAGGCCCTGGCGGGGGAACCCCTTAGAGAGGAATCGGAGGACTGGAGATGGCAGAGAGACGGCAAAGACCGATGCGGAGGATGCTCAGAGTCGGAAGGGGCACCGATGGGGTGGCTGAGTGGCTAAGCTCTCAGGCGAAAGAAAGATGTCGTCCCTTAGGCGAAGTAAAGCCCCTGGAGGAAGGGTGGGGGGTTTAAATAGGCAACGAAGCCTGGCGCAATTATGGTGGCAGGTGCCCCTAGGCCAACCAGTGCCCACCATGTGTCCCACTCGCCGTGACCTGGGGTTGACCGTTCGCAAACTTTCATGGCACGATGCTTGGGATCACGTCCTGGTGGGAGTTTCGAAAAGGCTCTTCGGATCGCCTTAATCGAAAAAAGGCTCCAGAATGTGCGCATTAAATACCAGCACATCTGAGGACGGTCGCATGCGGACGTCAAGGGGAGAACTTCGGCTGCGACGATCTTTCTGTACTTCCTTCATTCGAAATTCAAACTCGGAAGTAGGGAGACTGGTGTTGGGTATAAAATACCCTCAGCCGAAGTTCTCAACGGGATTAACCCTCGCGAGTCTCCTCCGACTCCGGTTGCAGACAGACCTTGTTCGGACTCCTACGGGAGCCGGACTCCGCCCACAACTCCGACCGCAAGCAGACCCCGCCCGGACTCCTACGGGAGCCGGGCTCCGTCCCCAACCTCAACTACTGACACCCCAGCCAGACTCCTACGGGAGCCGAGCTCTGCCCACGGCTTCACTTACAGGTAAATTCCGTCCGGACTCCTACGGGAGCCGGACCCCACCCCCGACTTCGCTTGTAGGTGAACTTCATCCAGGCTCCTACGAGAGCCGGATCTCGCCTCTGACTTTAATTGCAGGTAGACTTTGACCGGATTCCTACGGGAGCCTGATCTCGCCAGCTACAGGGAGACTTCGTCCGAACTCCTACGGGAGCCGAACTTCGTTCCCAACCTCAGCTGCTGAAAGGCTCCGCCCGGACTCCTACAGGAGCCGAGCTCCGCCCACGGCTTCAGATAAATTCCGTCCGGACTCCTACGGGAGCCGGACTCCGCCCCCAACTTCGCTTGCAGGTGAACTTCATCCGGGCTCCTACGAGAGCCGGATCTCGCCTCTGACTTTAATTGCAGGTAGACCTCGTCCGGACTCCTATGAGAGCCGGACCTCGCCTCTGACTTTAATTGTAGGTAGACTTTGACTGGACTCCTACAGGAGCCTGATCTCGCCAGCTACAGGGAGACTTCGTCCGAACTCCTACGGGAGCCAAACTTCGTTCCCAATCTCAGCTGCTGAAAGGCTCCACCCAGACTCCTACGGGAGTCGAGCTCCACCCACAGCTTCAGGTAAATTCTATCCGAACTCCTACGGGAGCCGGACTCTGCCCCCGACTTCGCTTGCAGGTGAACTTCGTCCGGGCTCCTACGAGAGCTAGATCTCGCCTCTGACTTTAATTGCAGGTAGACCTCGTCCGGACTCCCATGAGAGCCAGACTCTGCCTTCTACCCCGACTGTGGGAAGGCCTCATCCGAGCTCCTACAAGTGTCGGACCTCGCTTCCGACTCCAACCAAACTTCGGTCGATAAGTCTGGACCCCATGGCAGGCCACAGTAACAGACAACACTACTCCACTCCCTGCGGCGGACCCTACGCAGCTCCATTACTCCCTGGCAGGCCGTACTAACGGCCATGATTCTGCTCCACCCCCTGCAGCAGATCTGGTGTGATTCCACCACTCCCTGACGAGTCACGACAACGGACACCGCTCCACTCCCCGCAACTGATTCCACGTGGTGAGCTACGGCGACAGCCACGATTCCACTCCACTACCCTTCGCAATAAATTCCTCCTGACTATGGGCGGCCCACTACCAGACGGTTACGAATGTCGCTATCAGTCTGTTGCACCCTCCACCTATAAAAAGGGGGACCCCAGATACGTTATTCTCTAAGCTCTCATTTTTACCTAGAAACTCTGCTAAAATTTTCGTTCGAGCACTCCATTCTTGTTGAGGCAGAGAACTGACTTGAGCGTCGGAGGATCTTGCCGGAGCAACCCCACCTCTGATTTAGACTTCTTTTGCAGGTCCCGGCGGCGACCGTGACTCTAGCTTCTCCGACGTAAGCGGATTCTTGCACCAACAATTTCTATATTTAATTATAATTTTATTCACATGTCATGACTTATTATTTTATAGTCTTTATATGATTTTTACTATATCCAGGATATTGTGGCTACTCCTGAACATAATAACTTATTAATTTTATATGACATTGAATACATCATGGTCAATAGGATAATAACCCCATAATTCTTTATTTGCATATAAACAAATTAAGTAGCACATAAATTAACCTTATAATGTGCAAATTTATTCTTTTATACAATAAAACCATATGATAAGAAACTTATCATAATTATCAAAGAATCTTTATGTAATTAAGTTTATTACAGGGACTAAATAATAATCAAAGGGTCTTTATATAATAAACTTTATTATAGTGACTGAAATGCAATTTTATAAGGATCTTAACACAATAAATACTTTATCAAGGGTTACAAAACATCTCTAAATCAAATTAAATTGATTGAATTTGGTCTGGTTCAATCAATTATCAAAAGGGCTAATTTATTTATGCTAAATAGATTCAAGTTTATAGGTTAAAACCTAAAACCTGAAACCCAACCCCTTTATTTTCATCTTCCTCCTCCCAATCACCACCCAAAACAACCATGGCCAGTGTTCAATCCTCTCATAAACACCATCAGCAAGACTTTGACCAACCATTATCACTGAAGGCTGCTTGAGATGATCGTCTTGATCACTGGTGAGCTGGAGATGGTCGGTGTGATGGGTGATCGATGGAGAAAAAGATGGCCAAATCAGTGGTTTTATCCTCCAAATCCTGACTGGCGGCCATCGAAACACCTCAATCGACTAACCGCTAAAGGGATTGATGACCCCTTTATGCCACTAATGAGGAAGGGGGAACTGTTGATTTACCTTGATCCAGTGGTTCCAACTTTACTGCTGGTGGTTTCACTTTTTTTTTATTTTCTTCAATCAATAGGGTAAATGCCAATGATCTATTCCCTTTCTCCTTTTCGATTGGCTATAAAACTTGATGTTGGCCTAGATGGTTGTCGGCATCGAGTCTGAAGGTGATAAAACTCATCTCCTCTTAAATCTGGATGAGAAACAAAAATGCGGGAGGAGAGATCTTCGACGTCGCATCGTCGAGACTCGATGTCTGCCCATCCCGACAGTTGTCAGAGGAAAAATGGGAGGTCCAACCAATCTTAATGAGAGGAGGGAAAACTGTTGGCCCTCTTCATCTTCCTTTAATTTTTTTAAAAATTTATTTATTTATTTAAACAATAATTCTTGATTATAGGCCCAAATAAATAAATAAAAATCATAAGTTCATTATAGAATCTAGGAACGATTCCAAATTATAATGACTCTAATCATAGACAACCAACCATGGTGGCTAGTTGGAAGCCCATCCCAATGACTATGGAAAAAAGAAATAGAGGCCCTTTTGTTCTTTATTTTATTCATAAATGTTGGGTATAAAATACCCACGGCCGAAGTTCTCAGCGGGATTAGCCCTTGCGAGCTCAGCCCGGACCCCTACAGGAGCCGGGCTACGTCGCCAACTTCAACTGAAGAAAGATCCGCCCGGACTCCCACGGGAGATGGGCTCTTCCATGACTCCAACCTCAAGGGGGACTCCGCCCGGACTCCTACGGGAGCCGGGCTTCGTCGCCAACGTCAACCGCCGGTAAGATCCGTCCGGACTCCTACGGGAGCCGGACTCCACACCTGACTTTAATTGCAGGAGGACTCCGCCCGGACTCCTATGGGAACCGGGCTCCGATCGCAACATCAACTCCAGGAGGACTCCGCCCGGACTTCTATGGGAGCCGGGCTCCGCCCACGACTCCAACCTCAAGGGGGACTCCGCCCGGACTCCTACGGGAGCCGGGCTTCATCGCCAACGTCAATCGTCGGTAAGATCCGTCCGGGCTCCTACGGGAGCCGGACTCCGCACCTGACTTTAATTGCAGGAGGACTTCGCCCGGACTCCTACGGGAACCGAGCTCCGACCGCAACATCAACTCCAGGAGGACTCCGCCCGGACTCCTACGGGAGCCGGGCTCCGCCCACGACTCCAACCTCAAGGGGGACTCCGCCCGGACTCCTATGGAAACCGGGCTCCGACCGCAACATCAACTCCAGGAGGACTCCGCCCGGACTCCTACGGGAGCCGGGCTCCGCCCATGACTCCAACCTCAAGGGGGACTCCGCCCGGACTCCTACGGGAATCGAGCTCTGACCGCAACATCAACTCCAGGAGGACTCCGCCCGGAATCCTACGGGAGCCGGGCTCCACCCACAACTCCAACCTCAAGGGGGACTCCGCCCGGACTCCTACGGGAGCCGGGCTTCGTCGCTAACGTCAACCGCTGGTAAGATCCGTCCGGACTCCTACGGGAGCCGGACTCCACACCTGACTTTAATTGCAGGAAGACCCCACCCAGACTCCTACGGGAACCGGGCTCCGACCGCAACATCAACCCTAAGAGGACTCCGCCCGGACTCCTATGGGAGCCGGACTCCGTCGTCGGCTCCGACCGCTGCCGAGCTTCGGCCGACGGATCTGCATTTACAAGCACGATGCCGCTACCACCACGATCCCGCTCCACTTCCTGCGGCAGATTCCGCGCAGCTCCATCACTCCCTGACAAGCCACAGTAACGATCACAGCACTGCTCCACTTCCTGCAGTAGATTCCGCGCAGCTCCATCACTCCCTGGCGAGCCGCAGTAACGATCACAGCACTGCTCCACTTCCTGCGGTAGATTCCGTGCAGCTCCATCACTCCCTGGCAAGCCACGATAACGGCCACAACCCTGCTCCACTTCCTGCGACGGTTACCGCGCGATTCTTCCATCCACTGGCAAGTCGCGACAACGGACACCGCTCTACTTCCCGCGGCAGGCTCCACGTGGCACATCCCGATGATAGCCACGGGTCCACCCCACTACTCTCTACAACAAACTCCGCCTGACCCTGGGCAGCCCGCTGCCAGACGGTTACAGATATCGCTATCAGGCTACTGCCCCCCCGCCTATAAAAGGGAAACCCCAGATACGTTATTCCATAAGCTCTCATCTTTCATCTAAAAACTCTGCTAAATTCTTCGTTCGAGCACTCCATTCTTGTTGAGGCAGAGAACTGACTTGAGCGTCGGAGGGTCTTGCCGGAGCAACCCCACCTCCGATTTAGACTTCCTTAGCAGGTCCCGACGGCGACCGCGACTTCCTCGACTCCAGCTTCTCCGACGCGAGCGGATTTTTGCACCAACAGGATTGGCGCTAGAGGAAGGGGCTGTGTCTTCGCAGTACCCTTATTCTTGAAGGAGCGTTCAACGGAGCCGCCCCCGATCGTCTCCTCCGACACCCACTCCTTGTTTCCCCCACGGGATCCATACTTGATGCCTCCTCGCAAGGCATCCACGCGACGGTCCACGGCCTCCGCGGCCAGATCTCAGGCTCTGGCCTCCCCTCCTGTTTCTCAACCTCCTCCTTCTCCTCCGACGGCGGCGGTCGGTGCAGAGCAGTTTGACCTGCTGGCGCAGCAGGTCAGAGGCCTCACCGAGGCTGTGCAAGCTATGCAGCAGCAGCAGCCGCAGGCATCGGTACGCCCGAAAAGGGCATCCCCGAAACACCAGAATCCGACGGCGGGGCGGGCCACCTGGGCCAGCCACCCCATCCTTCCTGGGAAAATGAACCTGAGGGTAGAGAGCCCTCAATCGGACCACGACTCCACCCCTGGAAGATCCCTGCCCCCGTTCTGCCAGAGGACCCTCGAGACTCGAAGTCGAGAGGATTTCCTGGATCGGAGGCTCCAGGAGATGAACCGGCGGATCGAAGAACTCCACCATGCACCCCCCGCTTATGGTGAGGATATTTGTACTGACCCTCTCTTCTCCCAAATGATCATGCAGGAACCGATCCCGCCAAACTTCAAGCTTCCCCAGTTCGAAAGCTACGACGGGACTTCGGACCCGGTTGATCATCTGGAGACCTTCCGGACGAAGATGCTGCTTCACGGTGCTCCTGATGCCATTCTATGTCGGGCCTTCCCGTCCACCTTGAAGGGAGCGGCGAGGAACTGGTACTCGGCTTTGAAATCGGGTACCATCTTTTTCTTCGATCAAATGAGCCACCAATTTGTGGCCCATTTTGTCAGCAGCCGGCGCCCCCGGAAGGGTTCGAAGTCCCTCATCAACATCAAGCAAAGGGAAGGGGAGTCCATTCGGGCCTACATCAACCGCTTCAACATCGCGGCGCTGGAGGTCCGGAACTTGGACCAATCAGTCGCAATGGCCGCCCTGAAGGGTGGCCTTCAGAAGAATGATCTTTTGTTCTCTCTGGAGAAGAAGTATCCCAGGGATTTTGCTGATTTGCTGGCCCGGGCTGAAGGATACGCCCGAGTGGAAGAAGCCTTCAAAATGAAGGATGAAGAGATGGCAAGGGAGCGGCCAGCGGGAGACTCGAGTAAGCCCGCAATTGAAAAAAGGCCAAAGGAAGCCCGGCTGCGTTCTCGATCCCCTCCTGGGCATAAGCGCGCCCATACTCTACCCCGGGCGCGCAGGCAGAGAAGCCTGGATCGTGGGGTTCGACGGGGTTCCCCATCAGGGAGATTCCGCAACTACGCCCCCCTCAACGCCTCGAAGGCCCAGGTATTGATGGAGGTCAGGGAGCAGCTCCCTAGGTCGGAGAGGATGCGCACACACCCCGAGAAGCACAACCCCAACAAGTTCTGCCTCTACCACCGCGACCACGGCCACGACACAGAGGAATGCATCCAGCTCCGGGACGAGATCGAGGAGCTCATTCGGCGAGGTCGACTCGACAGGTTCATCCGACGCAGGCCTGAGGGTAGAGGAGATTGGCCAAGGGCCCTTCCGCAGTCTGAACCGCCAAGAAGGGAGGAGCAACCCGGGGACCGGCCTCCCATCGGGACCATCGACTCCATCACCAGAGGGCCTCAAGGAGGAGCGGACCACCCGCGACCGTGGAACTCGAAAAATCTGTAAATGTATCACTTACGATTTCACCTTGAATCTAAATTTCTTTCTACTTGACGTACTCTTCCCATCTGGCGTGGATTTATTACGACTGGATATGACCCCTCCAAATGCTTGAAACAAAGTTATGTTAGGAACGGGGGAGAACCCCGTCCTAACATACCTAAAATGAAAGTCCGACTATCTCGAAATCGGATTGGGGGAGAGGCCTTACAACGCCCTAATGTGCCCCCACAGCCATGTCAGGAACAAGAGGAGAACCTCGTCCTGACATGAGCAAAGTCAAAGGCCCGGTTCTTTTAAACTGGATGGGGGGAGAGGCCTTACAGTGCCCTAATGTGCCCCCACAGCCATGTCAGGAACAGGAGGAGAACCGCATCCTGACATGAGCAAAGTCAAAGGCCCGATTCTTTTAGACCGGATGGGGGGAGAGGCCTTACAATGCCCTAATGTGCCCCCACAGCCATGTCAGGAACAGGAGGAGAACCTCATCCTGACATGAGCAAAGTCAAAGGTCCAGTTCTTTTAGACCAGATGGGGGGAGAGGCCTTACAGTGCCTTAATGTTCCCCCACAGCCATGTCAGGAACAGGAGGAGAACCTCGTCCTGACATGAGCAAAGTCGAAGGCTCGGTTCCATTTAGACCGGATGGGGGGAGAGGTCTTACAACGCCCATATGCACCCTCACAGCCCTGTTAGGGATAGGAGGAGAACCTCTCCCTAACTTGAGCAAGGTCGAAGACCTAGTTCCATTTAGACCGGACGGGGGGAGAGGCCCTACAACGCCCATATGTGCCCCCACAGCCATGTCAGGAATGGGAGGAGAACCTCGTCCTGACATGAGTAAAGTCAAAGGCCCGATTCTTTTAGATCGGATGGGGGGAGAGGCCTTACAATGCCCATATGCGCCCCCACAGCCCTGTTAGGGACAGGAGGAGAACCTCGCCCTAACTTGAGCAAGGTCGAAGACCCGATTCCATTTAGACCGGATGGGGGGAGAGGCCCTATAACGCCCATATGTGCCCCCACAGCCATGTCAGGAATGGGAGGAGAACCTCGTCCTGACATGAGCAAAGTCGAAGGCCCGATTCTTTTAGACCGGATGGGGGGAGAGGCCTTACAGTGCCCTAACGTGCCCCCACAACCGGGCCGGGAATAGGAGGAGAACCTCGCCCTGGCTCGAGCAAAGTGGAAAGCCCGGACTCCTACGGGAGCCGGGCTCCATCCACGATGCCAAGGAAGACTCCACCCGGACTCCTACGGGAGCCGGACTCCATCTACGACGCCAAGGAAGACTCCACCCGGACTCCTACAGGAGCCGGGCTCCATCCACGATGCCAAGGAAGACTCCACCCGGACTCCTACGGGAGCCGGACTCCATCCACGATGCCAAGGAAGACTCCACCCGGACTCCTACGGGAGCCGGGCTCCATCCACGACGCCAAGGAAGACTCCACCCGAACTCCTACGGGAGCCGGGCTCCATCCACGACGCCAAGGAAGACTCCACCCGGACTCCTACGGGAGCCGGACTCCATCCACGATGCCAAGGAAGACTCCACCCAGACTCCTACGGGAGCCGGGCTCCGTCCACGACGCCAAGGAAGACTCCACCCAGACTCCTACGGGAGCCGGGCTCCATCCACGATGCCAAGGAAGACTCCACCCGGACTCCTACGGGAGCCGGGCTCCATCCACGACACCAAGGAAGACTCCACCCAGACTCCTACGGGAGCCGGGCTCCGTCCACGACGCCAAGGAAGACTCCACCCAGACTCCTTCGGGAGTCGGGCTCCATCCACGACGCCAAGGAAGACTCCACCCAGACTCCTACGGGAACCGGACTCCATCCACGATGCCAAGGAAGACTCCACCCGGACTCCTACGAGAGCCGGGCTCTGCCCACGACTCCAATCACAGGAGGGTTCCGTCCGGACTCCCACGGGAGCCGAACTTTGCCTTGACTTCAGCGGAGAAAAATTCCGAGCGAAGAGGAAAAAGGAAGGCAACGGACCATGACAGCTACGATTGGAAAACGGACAGCGGTCGAGGTATAGAAAACTCTGTCACCGCAAGGACTGGGGCTCCCATCGGGAGTCTCAGCTTCTGAGGAAGTTTTCGACACAAAATAGGACAACTTACTTAGGGTGACAGAAGCTCGGATCCCCAAATTCAAGCCCTAGGAGGGACCCCAGGCCCGAATGGCCCCAAGCGAGCCTGCAGCCATTGACGAAAAAATGACAACCGGGTATCTTCGAACGACGTAAAAGTCGAAAAGGAGCTCGGCAAATAACAATCCAACATGAATAAAAGAGGTCGTCGATGACCTTAGGACGACGTGAAAAAGAAAAGAAGAAAAGGAGGAAGAGAGAAGAAAGAAGAATAAAGAAGTTCGACAGACAACTATTCGATGCAAGATGCAGATGAGGTAACAAAATCTCCTTTTCATTTTTCAACCAACAAGGTGTACGTTACAAGACCCGGTGGGCCAAAAAAAAAAAATTACATCATCGACGACATCGAGAATACGGTTTGGAAAGGATACACCGGAAGCCGCTTCAAGCTGCAAACTTCTCTTCCCATTTCGTGTCCAGTGCGTGTGGTGGGCCTATCGGCTTTCACCCCACCTTGCTTCACCCCACCTCTGAAGTCCCAACCTCAGGGGGAAAAGGATGGGATAGATTCCCGGGGGCGGTAAGGGTAACGGCAGCAGCGACGAAGACCTGTTTCAAGAAGAACCGGAGTCACCCTGGGGGCAACAGTGGTGCCAGAGATATGCATCATCACCGAATACTCCGTGGTAGCCACCGTCCAAAACGCTCCGGCAAGGTCGGCATGCGCTACTTCCACCGTCCCCGCAATAAGTTTTACTGCCCCACCGTCGACGTCGACCGCTTCTGGTCCCTCGGCCCCGACGGCATCAAGGATCCCGCCACGGCTTGTGACGACAGCTCTACCCTCTTGACCGGTATCACCCCACCTCGCTACTCCAAAATTTTCGAGCAGAATACCTTTACCGACGGCCCCCATTATTAAACCCCTGTTGTTGAAGGAATTCTTCCTTGAGCCCCCTTTGAAACGACGGGGATCCTCAGCGGCCACTTGATGACCGGAGAACTCACCGGCCGCTGTTCTCCTCCTCGCCTTCCTCCAAGCCCTAGACATCCCTTCGAGGATGGCCTTCGGAGTGGAGGACATGACGTGGAAACCCCTTAGAGAAGAATCGAGGGGCTGAAGATGGCAAGGATCGGTGCGGAGGAAGTGGCTGAGTAGCTAGGCTCCCCGACGAAAGAAAGGTGCCGTCCTCTCGACAGGATGAAGCCCCGAAGGAAGAGTAGGGGGTTTAAATAGCCAACGGATCTTAGCGCAGTTATGGCGGCGGGTGTCTCTAGGCCAACTGGTGCATGCCACGTGTCCCGCATGTCCCACTCACCACTATCGAGGATTGACTGTTCGCAAATTTTCGTAGCGCGATGCTTGGGATCACGTTTCGGCGGGAGTTCCAAAAAGACTCTTCAGGTCGCCTTAACCGAAAAAAGGGCTCTGACGTGCGCACATTAAATGCCAACATATCCAAAGGCGGTTATGCACAGGATTCGAGGGGATAACTTTGGCCATGCCCATCTCTCTGTACTTCCTTCATTCGAAATTCAAACTCGGAAGTAGGGGGACTAGTGTTGGGTATAAAATATCCACGGTCGAAGTTCTCAACGGGATTAGCCCTTGCGAGCTCAGCCCGGACCCCTACAGGAGCCGGGTTACGTCACCAACTTCAACTGAAGAAAGATCCACCCGGACTCCCATGGGAGATGGGCTCTGTCCACGACTCCAACCTCAAAGGGGACTCCACCCGGACTCCTACGGGAGCCGGGCTTCGTCACCAACGTCAACCGTCGGTAAGATCCGTCCGGACTCCTACGGGAGCCGGACTCCGCACCTGACTTTAATTGCAGGAGGACTCCGCCCGGACTCCTACGGGAACCGGGCTCCGATCGCAACATCAACTCCAGGAGGACTCCGCCCAGACTTCTACGGGAGCCGGGCTCCACCCACGACTCCAACCTCAAGGGGGACTCCGCCCGGACTCCAACGGGAGCCAGGCTTCGTCACCAACGTCAACCGCCGGTAAGATCCGTCTGGGCTCCTACGGGAGTCGGACTCCGCACCTGACTTTAATTGCAGGAGGACTTCGCCCGGACTCCTACGGAAACCAGGCTCCGACCGCAACATCAACTCCAGGAGGACTCCGCCTGGACTCCTACGGGAGCCGGGCTCCGCCCACGACTCCAACCTCAAGGGGGACTCCGCCCGGACTCCTACGAAAACTGGGCTCCGACCGCAACATCAACTCCAGGAGGACTCCGCCCGGACTCCTATGGGAGCCGGGCTCCGCCCACGACTCCAACCTCAAGGGGGACTCCGCCCGGACTCCTACGGGAACCGGACTCCGACCGTAACATCAACTCCAGGAGGACTCCGCTCGGACTCCTACGGGAGCCGGGCTCCGCCCACGACTCCAACCTCAAGGGGGACTCCGCCCGCAAGGGGGACTCCGCCCACGACTCCTATGGGAGCCGGGCTCCGCCCACGACTCCAACCTCAAGGGGGACTCCGCCCGGACTCCTACGGGAACCGGACTCCGACCGTAACATCAACTCCAGGAGGACTCCGCTCGGACTCCTACGGGAGCCGGACTCCGCCCACGACTCCAACCTCAAGCCGGACTCCGCCCACGACTCCAGTCTCGGGCTTCGTCGCCAACGTCAACCATCGGTAAGATCCGTCCGGACTCCTACGGGAGTCGGACTCCGCACCTGACTTTAATTGCAGGAAGACTCCGCCCAGACTCCTACGAGAACCGGGCTCCGATCGCAACATCAACCCCAGGAGGACTCTGCCCGGACTCCTACGGGAGTCGGACTCCATCATCGGCTCCGACCGCTGCCGAGCTTCGGCCGATGGATCCGCATTCACAAGCGCGACGCTGCTACCACCACGATCTCGCTCCACTTCCTGCGGCAGATTCCGCGCAGCTCCATCACTCCCTGACAAGCCGCAGTAACGATCACAGCACTGCTCCACTTCTTGCGGTAGATTCCGCGCAGCTCCATCACTCCCTGGCGAGCTGCAGTAACGATCACAGCACTGCTCCACTTCCTGCGGTAGATTCCGCATAGCTCCATCACTCCCTGGTAAGCCACGATAACGGCCACAACCCTGCTCCACTTCCTACGACGGTTACCGCGTGATTCTTCCATCCACTGGCGAGTCGCGACAACGGACGCCGCTCCACTTCCCGCGGCAGGCTCCACGTGGCACATCCCGATGATAGCCACGGGTCCACCCCACTACTCTCTACAACAAACTCCACCTGACCCTGGGCAGCCCGCTGCCAGACGGTTACAGATGTCGCTATCAGGCTACTGCCCCCCCCCGCCTATAAAAGGGAAACCCCAGATACGTTATTCCATAAGCTCTCATCTTTCATCTAAAAACTCTGCTAAATTCTCCGTTCGAGCACTCTATTCTTATTGAGGCAGAGAACTGACTTGAGCGTCGGAGGGTCTTGCCGGAGCAACCCCACCTCCGGTTTAGACTTCCTTTGCAGGTCCCGACGGCGACCACGACTTCCTCGACTCCAGCTTCTCCGGTGCGAGCGGATTTTTGCACCAATAATAAATAATAATAATATAATCTTTAATTTGCCAATAATAAACCTAAAATATGGCATATAAAATTTTTCATATAATATCAAGATCATGGACTGAACAAAAGAACATAAAGATGGCTTTGATATCATGAAATATAAGAAATTTAATCTTCCATATAAAAATAATCATGTCATTGTTTAAGTTCAAATGAATCAGTCTGTAACCATCAGCAGCCACAATAGAACCTATCTTGGATGCTCCTTACTGTCGTTGAGCAGTGCCTTGATTTTTCTAACACTAATTTGAGTATATCGGATGGAAAAGATCTCACAAGCTCTCAAATGAATAGAAAATCAAGTTCATAGAACTTCTTTTATAATGTACTTCACTTATCAGAGGCAGTATCTGAATCAGTCACAAAGATTGAAAGATAGATATTGTTGGGTATAAAATACCCTCAGTCGAAGTTCTTGACAGGATTGACCCTCCCAGGACTCCTCCGGCTTTCGACCGCAGATGGTATCTCTCCGGACTTCTCCAACAGACGGATTCCCACAGTGCTGACTGAATTCCCCCGACGGACGAACTCCCACTGCACCATCCGAGCTCCTTCAACATGAGTTCCCCCAGTCATCTATTAAGCCGCCCCAAGTGCTCACTGAGCTCCGCTGTCAGCCGACTTTCTACGACTATCAGCTGTTCCCCGAATCCCATCCAGACTTCTTCCAACCAGGTTCAACTCCAATCCGAACTACCCCAGACTTCATCAACGGCTGAACTTCTCCAACGGTAGATTCCTACAACTACCAGATTTCATCCGGACTCCTACGGGAGCCGGACCTCGTTTCTGACTCCGGCTGCAGGCGGATTTCGCCCAGACTCCTATGGGAGCCGGGCTCCGCCCATGACTTCACTTACAGGTAAACTTCATCCGGACTCCTACGGGAGCCAGACTTCACCCACAACTCCAACTGCAGGAAGACTCAGCCCGGACTCCTATGGGAGCCGGATCTCATCTCTGACTCCGGCCGAAGGAAGACTCCGTCCGGACTTCATCCCCGACCTCGACTGCGGGAGGCTTCGCCCGGACTTCTACGGGAGCCGGGCTCTGTCCTCGACCCCGACTGCTGGTAAACTTCGTCCGGACTCCTAAGGGAGCCGGACCTCACCCCTGACTTTGATTGCAGGTGGACTTCGCCCGGGCTCCTACGGGAGCCAGATCTCGTCTCCAGCTCCAGCTGTAGGAAGACTCCGCCCGGACTCCTACAGGAGCCGGACCTCGTTCCCGACTCCAGTTGCAGGCGGACTTCGCCCGAACTCCTACGGGAGCCGGGCTCCGCCCACGACTTCACTTACAGGTAAACTTCATCCAGACTCCTACGGGAGCCGGACTTCACCCATAATTCCAATTGCAGGAAGACTCAGCCTAGACTCCTATGAGAGCCGGATCTCGTCTCTGACTCCGGTCGAAGGAAGACTCCGTCTGGACTTCGTCTCCGACCTCGACTGCGGGAGGCTTCGCTTGGACTCCTACGGGAGCCGGGCTCCATCCTCGACCCCGACTACTGGTAAACTTCGTCCAGACTCCTAAGGGAGCCGGACTTCACCCCTGACTTTGATTGCAGGTGGACTTCGCCCGGGCTCCTACGGGAGCCAGATCTCGTCTCCAGCTCCAGCTGTGGGAAGACTCCGCCCGGACCCCTACAGGAGCCGGACCTCGTTCCCGACTCCGGCTGCAGGTGGACTTCGCCCGGACTCCTACGGGAGCCGAGCTCCACCCATGACTTCGCTTACAGGTAAACTTCGTCCGGACTCCTACGGGAGCCGGACTTCACCCACAACTCCAATTGCAAGAAGACTCAGCCCGGACTCCTACGGGAGCTGGATCTCATCTCCGACTCCGACCGAAGGAAGATTCCATCCAAATTTCATCCCCGACCTCGACTGCGGGAAGGCTTCACCCAGACTCCTACGGGAGTCGAGCTCCATCCTCGACCCCAACTACTGGTAAACTTCGTCCGGACTCCTAAGGGAGCCGGACTTCGCCCCTGACTTTGATTGCAGGTAGACTTCGCTCGGACTCCTACGGGAGCCAGACCTCGTCTCCGACTCCAGCTGTGGGAAGACTCTGTCCGAACTCCCGCGGGAGCCAGACCTCATCCCCGACTTCAAT
This sequence comes from Elaeis guineensis, assembly GCF_000442705.2. Lineage (NCBI taxonomy): Eukaryota > Viridiplantae > Streptophyta > Magnoliopsida > Arecales > Arecaceae > Elaeis > Elaeis guineensis. Next base: position 106,716,372 of record NC_025998.2, read on the forward strand.
TGAAGGAAGACTTCGTCCAAACTCCCACGAGAGCCAGACTCCGAGCTCCTCTCAGACGGGCAACTAGCCACCCCTCTCCGCCAGACACTCTAGTCAGACTTCGGCCGACAGGCCTGGACCCTCTAGCAGGCCACAGCAACGGCCACGACTCTGCTCCACTTCCTGCGATGAATTTTGCACGGCTCCATCACTCCCTGGCAGACCGCAATAATGACCACAATCCTGCTCCACTTCCTGCGACGGATACCACATGATTCCTCCATCCTCTGGCGAGTCACGACAACAGACGCCGCTCCACCCCCTGCGACAGACTCCACGTGGCATGTCCCGGCGATAGCCACGATTCCACTCCAATACTCTTCGCAACAAACTCCTCCTGACCGTGGACAGCCCACTGCCAGACGATTACAAACATCGCTATCAGTCTGTTACTCCCTCCGCCTATAAAAGGGGGGACCCCAGATACGTTATTCTCTAAGCTCTCATTTTTTACCTAGAAACTCTGCTAAAATTTTCGTTCCAGCACTCCATTCTTGTTGAGGCAGAGAACTGACTTGAGCATCAGAGGGTCTTGCCGGAGCAACCCCTCCTCTGGTTTAGACTTCTTTTGCATGTCCCGATGGCGACCGCGACTCCCTCGACTCCAGCTTCTCTGACGCAGGTGAATTTTTGCACCAACAGGATTTTGACTCGGGCTGAGGCTTCCCTCCAGCTGTCAGCTCCGAGACGAGATCGAGGAGCTCATCAGATGAGGTCGGCTCGACAGGTTCATTCAACGCTGACCTGAAGGCAGAGAGGATCGGCCAAGGGCCCTGCCGCAACCCGAACCACCAAGAAGGGAAGAGCAGCTCGGAGATCGGCCTCCAATCGGGACCATCGACTCCATCACCGAAGGACCTCAAGGAGGAGCAGACCTTCCACGACCATGGGACTCGAGAAACCTGTAAATGTACCACTAACGACTTTACTTTGAATCAAAATTCTTTTCGACTTTGCATGTCTTTCCCTTTTGGCACGGACTTGTTACGACTGGGGATAACCCCTTCAAACAATTAAAACAAGGTCATGTTAGGAACAGAAGGAGAACCTCATCCTAGCATAAGCAAAATGGAAGTCTGATTATTTTAAGATCGGATCAGGGGAGAGGCCCATATAACGGCCCTTAAGTGCCCCCATGGTCATGTTAGGAACAGGAGGAGAATCTCGTCCTAACATGAGCAAAATGAAAGTCCGATTATTTTAAGATTGGATCAGGGGAGAGGCCCATATAACGGCCCTTAAGTGCCCCCATGGTCATGTTAGGAACAGGAGGAGAATCTCGTCCTAACATGAGCAAAATGAAAGTCCGATTATTTTAAGATCGGATCAGAGGAGAGGCTCATACAACGGCCCTTAAGTGCCCCCATGGCCATGTTAGGGACAGGAGGAGAACCTCACCCTAATATAGGCAAAGTCAAAGGCCCGGTTCTTTTAGACCGGATGGGGGGAGAGGCCCTACAATACCCTTATGCGCCCCCACAGCCATGTTAGGGACAGGAGGAGAACCTCGCCCTAACATGAGCAAAGTCAAAGGCCTGGTTCTTTTAGATCGGATAGGGGGAGAGGCCCTACAACACCCTAATATACCCCCACAGCCATGTTAGGGACAGGAGGAGAACCTCGCCCTAACATGAGCAAAGTCAAAGGCCCGATTCTTTTAGATCGGATGGGGGAGAGGCCCTACAATGCCCTAATGTGCCCCCACAGCCATGTTAGGAACAGGAGGAAAACCTCATCCTGACATGAGCAAAATCGAAGACCCGGTTCTTTTAGATCGGATGGGGGGAGAGGCCCTCGCAACGACCTTTATGTGCCCCCACAGCCCCGTTGGGAACAGAAGGAGAACCTCATCCTAACCTGAGCTGAGATCGACTACGTCAAGAACAGAAGGAGAACCTCGTCCTGACGATGACAAAAACTCGATCATCCAACATGATCAGATAAAGAGAAAAATCCCCTCAATGGCACCTCTACACCTCTACGCGACCCTGCAAAAAGCAAGGGGAGGACCCTCACTCAGAAAAGAAGAGAAAAATTTAAAAGGAAAGCGACGAACTACATCGGCAACAGATGAAAAACAAACTACACCAAAAACATAGGGAACTTCATCTCAACCAAGATGGGAGCTCCTACCGAACATCCCCAGTCACTAAGAAGGCTCTCGACACGGGTCAAAAAAATAATGACTCCTTCAAGGTAATGCAAAGTTCAGACCACGAGCTCGAGCCTACGGCCATTGACGATAAGAAAAGCAAATCAACGTGGCGATGACTGGGCACCTCCGAACGACACCGACGTCGAACAAGTCAAGAGACAAAAGAAGTTCGGTGGATGATGATTTAATGCAATATGTGGATGAGGTAACATAAAATCTTCTTTTCATTTCATTCACAAAATATACACTACAAAGCCCAGTAGGCTAAAGGAAGAAAAGCAAAACAACAAGAACAAGACAAAACAACAAAAGAAAAAATATATACATGGGAAGATGGAAGGACAAAAAGAGCCCTAAGGGGACCCAGCTTCCTCTGACCTTGGACTTTCGGCTTCGATCCTCGTCAGGAAATCCCTTAAACGTTCGACTTCTGCTTCCAATTCCCTCTCTCTCATTAATATCTCCATGTATCTTCGATGAAATCGCTGGCTTTCGTTCTCTACCTCTCGATGCCTTTTTCTCAGGATCTCAAATTTTGCCTCTGCATCCTTGACGGCCTGCTGCTCGCATACCAGCAGATCTTCAATTGCTGCAGCTCAGCCTTCCCCTCTCCAAGAGCGACGGATAGTTCTTCTGTGGTCCTCCTCAGGGATTGGAGTTCATCGGAATCTCGAGCGGAGGCAGATTGAGCCCCCTCAGTTAGCTGCCTTCGAAGGCAGGCAACCTCGTCGGTCGCCATCCAGAGAGCTGCTTGCGCCAGCCACCCCGGTACGCATCATAGCTCACCTCGACATCCGGGAGCTGTTGCTGGAGGTCGTAGACCTTCTTCGACCACTCCCGATCAAAAGCCGAGGCGAGCTATGATGCCGAGGTGAGCTATGATGCGTACCGGGCTGAGGCTTCCCTCCAGCTATGATGCGAACTGTCGGCCTGAGTCAAAAGTCGGGATGAACTTCACTCCAGCTAGCCAATCCTCTCCTGGGCAGCCGACAGTTCCACCCTGAGAGAACGGATCTTGGCAGCTTGGGCCCAAATTTGGTCGCTGGCGTGCTTCTTGTGTTCCTCAAGCTCCTTCTCAAAGTTTACCTTTCTCCGGCTGTACTCCATGATCCCCTTCACGTGGAGATTTCGAAAGCAGGTGGCCTCCGCGGTGGCTTCAGAGTGGCTCTCCCTCAACCTGCGGAGTTCGCCTTCCATCTTCTTCGACCTTTTCATCAAATGAAGAACCTTCTTCTTCAGGCGCTGGATCATGGACTTCAGCAAAATCCCCTGAGGCAAGGGAAGCGCTTCGGCAGGGCGCTGCCATCGGGAGGTCAACGCATTAAGACGTAGCTCATTACAAAGAAGAAGAAAGAAAAAAAGAAAAAGAAGAGAAGAAAAGTCCCCCACAAGGAGGAGACCAATTTTATTGACTGAACGTTTCTTGAAGACAAAAGAAAGAAGAAAAATGACAATAAAAGAAGAATACAAGGTTAGAGGTCTCGGACCTCTGGATCAACGGGGGGACTCGGTACCTCTGGGGGGTGGTCCGCGGTGGCTGCGACGGCGGTGGAGGGTCCGGCTTCATCCTCGGATGCCTCATCCAAGAAGCTGAGGTCGAGCTCAGAAAATTTCATGACCATCTTCTCCTGGCAGAGCTCGAACCCTTTATTGAATGTGGCTTGGCCGAACTCAACCTTCAACTTCTTCATTTCGGTGGAAGCCTTGAACTCCTCCACCGCTTGATCCCTGGCCTCCGAGACCAAGGTCGGGATCTGTTCTGCCATGTTGGCAACCTCGACCTCCACCCTCCTCACCATCTCCTCCAAGGTGGCCTTCTGTTCCGCCAAGGTCTGTCTCTCTCTCTCAAGCGCCTCTTGGAGATCGGCCACCTCGAGGGCCATTTTTTTAAGGCAGGCAGCCTCGGCCTGCTGACCTTCCACCGCCTTGTTTGTCGTCTCGATGTTGGCGAGGAGTTGGTGCCCGAGCTGCAAGGGCGATCGGAGGATCAGAATGGGAGCTGAGAAGTTAATTAAATGAAGAAGCGAAAGGAAGAAAGGAAGATGAATCTGCTTACCTCAAGGAAGGCCCCCAGTGAGTCCCAGACTCGTTGTGCAGGATTGACGCGGACGATCCTCTGGACGACTTCGGGCAGTGATCACCCGTCTACCAGCTTTTTTATTAGGTCCCTATCACTAAAGAGATCATCCCCCTGCTCCTCTTCAGAGCCACGAGATTCTTCGGCGGCAGCCCGGCGACTGCCGACCCTGCGGGCCAAGGTCTTCCTCCTCTTCCTCCTCTCACCCCATGGCACCTCCTCAGGACGGGTCTCCGAAGTGGGGACCTCGGTAGGAGAACTCAAACCCCTCGAGGAAGCCCGGGCGGCTGGAAGCTCAGTGTCTGCAAGGACGTCAGTGGCTGAGGTCGCTTGGGCGGATGCGGCCGAACTCATCCCCTCTACTCTGGTCTTCTTCGCCAGCCCGGAGGCCACGGTGCCCTTTCTTTTGAGAGCCTTCAGGCCCCTGGCAAGCATCTGTGCTTCTTCGGCGTCCATGCCTAAAAAAAAAAAAAAGAGAGAGAGAAGAGAGAAAAAGAAGAAAAAGAGAAAGAGGGCGTGAAAAAGAAGAAAAGAAGAGAAGTAGGAGAAAGAGAGGAAAGGAAAGGAAAAGAAGAAAAGAAAAGGAGAGATAAAATACTGGCGGGATCCAGGGGGCTCAAGCCGATGTTGAACAGAAACTGCTCCTTCAGGAGGTTGGGGAGAGAAAGAGTTGGATATTTGAGGAGCTTCTGGGAGGCTTGATGATCGTCCCCCCCCAGGCTGGGCGCCCGACGGATGGAGTCCCTCGGGGAGCCCCAAGGGGGCAACCCTAGCCTCAAGGTCGGGCATCGAACATAAAGAAACTTTCCCTTCTAGTTATGGATAGAACAGGGGGCACCTTTCAGCAATCCCTTTCTATCAAACTATGGGGAGAAGTACCACCAGTCCTTCATCGTGGGATGACGCTTGAAGGTGTAGAAGTATCTAAACAAGGAAAGGGTGGGCTGGACTTCGACTATATGATAAAGAGAGAGGAACCCTATCAAAAACCTAAAGGAGTTTGGTGCAACCAAAGTCAGAGAAATATCCAGAAACTGGAAAAGAGCAATGACAAAAGGCGGAAGGGGAAGCCAAAGTCCGGTACGGAAGGCCTCCTGGTACAGGCAGAAGCAACCGGGGGGAGGGGCACTAGCCCGGTCGGACGGGCCAGGAAGGTCCAGTTCGTACTCCAGAGGAACCCCATACTGAACTCTTATCAGTTGGAGTTCGTCCGGAGTCAGAGAACAAGGAATGGCATTCGGTGCAAAAATCGGATGAGGTTCAGCTCTAGCTACCGGTTCATCTACCGCCTGAGGACTCTGGGAGACCGGGACAGACGAACTCCTAGAGCCGCTAGAACAAGAAGCCCTGGAAGACATCTAGAATCACACGAAGACCACTTACAGAGGTGAAATCCCTAAAAATTGGGAAAAATCATGGACAAGGTCTCGAGGGACTGATGTGCAGAGCAAGAGGAAGAAAGATCGAACGGCAAAAGGAAGAACAAAAAGAGGAAGGAGTTTCGAGACTAACCTAAGTGATTCGGAGAGGTAGAAGGTGCGAAAATGGGGACGGCTCGAGGAATGCCTAAGGCTGGAAAGGGCACTGAGAAAAATCGGATTTCTCAGGGAGAAGAAGGGCGCTAGAACGAGACCGTCGGTTAGAGCGGGACTCTCGGAGGAGGAGTGCGGGTTTAAATAGGCCCCGAGATCTGGCATAATGACGATTGCGAATCCCCTCTAACCGGTCTCTTTTCGCCGCGTGTCCCACTCACCACAGCGGACAGTTAAAAAGTGGCAAACGGCTGACAGAGCCTTTATTGCGCCACGCCTTGAGCACCGTTCCGCTGCAGGTTCCAAAAGAGCCTCTTCGGATCGCCTCAATTTGAAAAGACTCCAGCGCATGCGCATTGAATGCCAAAATATCTGAGGACGATTGCGCGCAGACATCAAGGGAGCAACTTCGGCTGTGACAATCTCTCTGTACTTCCTTCATTTGAAATTCGAACTCGAAAGTAGGGGGACTGGTGTTGGGTATAAAATACCCTCAGCCAAAGTTCTTGACAGGATTGACCCTCCCAGGACTCCTCCGGCTTTCGACCGTAGATGGTATCTCTCCGGACTTCTCCAAAAGCCGGATTTCCACAGTGCTGATTGAATTCCCCCGACGGACGAACTCCCACTGCACCACCCGAGCTCCTTCAACATGAGTTCCCCCAGTCATCTATTAAGCTGCCCCAAGTGCTCACTGAGCTCCACCGCCAGCCGACTTTCTACGACTATCAGCTGTTCTCCGAATCCCTTCCAGACTTCTTCCAGCCAGGTTCAACTCCAATCCGAACTACCCCAAACTTCGTCAACGGCTGAACTTCTCCAATGGTAGATTCCTACAACTACCAGATTTCATCTGGACTCCTACGGGAGCCGGACCTCGTTCCTGACTTCGGTTACAGGCGGATTTTGCCCAGACTCCTATGGGAGCCGGGCTCCGCCCACGACTTCACTTATAGGTAAACTTCGTCCGAACTTCTACGGGAGTCGGACTTCACCCACAACTCCAATTGCAGGAAGACTCAGCCCGGACTCCTACGGGAGCCGGATCTCGTCTCTGACTCCGGCCGAAGGAAGACTTCGTCCGGACTTCATCCCCAACCTCAACTGCGGGAGGCTTTGCCCGGACTCCTACGGGAGCCGGGCTCCATCCTCGACCCCGACTGCTGGTAAACTTCATTCGGACTCCTAAGGGAGCCGGACTTCGCCCCTGACTTTGATTGCAGGTGGACTTCGCCCGGGCTCCTATGGGAGCCAGATCTCGTCTCCAGCTCCAGCTGCGGGAAGACTCCACCCGGACTCCTACGGGAGTCGGACCTCGTTCCCGACTCTGGCTGCAGGCGGACTTCGCCCGGACTCCTACGGGAGCCGGGCTCAGCCCACCACTTCACTTACAGGTAAACTTCGTCCGGACTCCTACGGGAGCCAGACTTCACCCACAACTCTAATTGCAGGAAGACTCAGCCCGGACTCCTACGAGAGTCGGATCTCGTCTCCGACTCCGGCCGAAGGAAGACTCCGTCCGGACTTCATCCCCGACCTCGACTGCGGGAGGCTTCGCTCGGACTCCTACGGGAGCCATGCTCCATCCTCGACCCTGATTGCTGGTAAACTTCGTCCGGACTCCTAAGGGAGCCGGACTTTGCCTCTGACTTTGATTGCAGGTGGACTTCGCCCGGGCTCCTACGGGAGCCAGATCTCGTCTCCAGCTCCAGCTGCGGGAAGACTCCGCCCGGACCCCTACGGGAGCCGGACCTCGTTCCCAACTCTGGCTGCAGGCAGACTTCGCCCGGACTCCTACTGGAGCCGAGCTCCGCCCGCGACTTCGCTTACAGGTAAACTTCGTCCAGACTCCTACGGGAGCTGGACTTCACCCACAACTCCAATTGCAGGAAGACTCAGCCCGGACTCCTACGGGAGCCGGATCTCATCTCCGACTCCGACCGAAGGAAGATTCCATCCAGACTTCATCCCTGACCTCGACTGCGGGAAGGCTTCACCCAAACTCCTACGGGAGCCGGGCTCCGTCCTCGATCCCGACTGCTGGTAAACTTCATCCGGACTCCTAAGGGAGCCGGACTTCACCCCTGACTTTGATTGCAGGTAGACTTCGCTTGGGCTCCTACAGGAGCCAGACCTCATCTCCAACTCCAGCTGCGGGAAGACTCCGTCCGGACTCCCGCGGGAGTCGGACCTCATCCCCGACTTCAACTGAAGGAAGACTTCATCCAAACTCCCACGAGAGCCGGACTCCGAGCTCCTCTCAGACGGGCAACTAGCCACCCCTCTCCACCAGACACTCCAGCCAGACTTCGACCGATAGGCCTGGACCCTCTAGCAGGCCACAGCAACGGCCACGACTCTGTTCCACTTCCTGCGATGGATTTCGTGCGGCTCCATCACTCCCTGGCAGACCGCAATAATGGCCACGATCCTGCTCCACTTCCTGTGACGGATACCATGTGATTCCTCCATCCTCTGGTGAGTCGTGACAACGGACGCCGCTCCATCCCCCCGCGACAGACTCCATGTGGCATGTCCCGGTGATAGCCACGATTCCACTCTACTACTCTTCGCAACAAACTCCTCCTGACCGTGGGCAGCCCACTGCCGGACGGTTACAAACATCGCTATCAGTCTGTTGCTCCCTCCGCCTATAAAAGGGGGGACTCCAGATACATTATTCTCTAAGCTCTCATTTTTTACCTAGAAACTCTGCTAAAATTTCTGTTCGAGCACTCCATTCTTGTTGAGGCAGAGAACTGACTTGAGCATCGGAGGGTCTTGTCGGAGCAACCCCACCTCCGGTTTAGATTTCTTTTGCAGGTCCCGGCGGTGACCGCGACTCCCTCGACTCCAGCTTCTCTGACGCGGGCGGATTTTTGCACCAACAGATATTATCCATAATGATTGTGTAGAGCTTAACTTATCAAACCATCAAATATATCTTTATCACTTTATCAAAGGTTTATCTTTAGTCAGAGTCTAAATCAATTAAAATATATAAAATAAATTCTGATGCGTGTTAGTGTGGGCTACATCCAGATGGATTTAATCAAATAAATTACAACAAAGATTGCTCAACTTCAGGAGTTCTCGAAGGTGGTGGTTTTCATAGATATTTGATGAATACACTGATACATGCAAATGGTGGTCCTTTTCCTAGATTAGTAAGTTTCTTGGAGTTGGATTCTCATTGAAGTTTATCTTGAAGGAATTGAAGGTGAGATGGAAGATATCGAACTATCCCTCTTCCTAGCAGCTACTTTCTATTTCAATTTGCTTTGGTTGAGGATAGGGATCTAGTGTTGTCAAATGGGCCTTAGGCTGCTACTTGCCAGATACCACTCCTAAAATGGTGGGGTCCCAACTTTTGATCAAAGGTGGATTCTATTAGGCATGCTTCTATTTGGATGCATCTCAATGGGACTGAAAATGATCCTCAATTATTATTGTGGTTATAGATACTTCATTATTCATTATCAACTGGATGGAAGAAGGCATCTAGAGGAGCTTTGCCAAAGCTTGTGTTCAGGTGGACCTCTTCAAGCCATCACAGCCATGGGCTGACATCATCGAGAAAGGAAAGAGTACACGGCAATAGTTTCAATAAGAGAACTTCTCCTGTTCTATTTTTTGTGTGAAAGAATTAGGCACCTTGAGGTCCACTATTCGCATGTGGTGGGTAAGGAAGCTAAGCAAATTTGTCGTGAAGCGAAGAGGCTCTGTATTCCATGGATGGTGGTCTCTAAGGTTCTAGTGGAACAAGTGGCAAAGAAGAAGGACACTATTCAATCTGATCCCTAGAACCTAACTCAGAGGACCAAGGTAAATGTCTTCAACAATTAAGGTTAGCTAGGAGATGAATAGTCAGACCAGAAGACAGTTAGGGGAAGAACAACTCATAGATGCTATCCATGTCGGTACTAATTTAAAGAATGGAATGTGTAACAGCCTCGAACCTCACAAAAAAGAATAGGTAGAAGGTGCTATTCGGTTCCTTGGCCATATATAAGTCCCTAGGATCTACCCATGTATAGTTGATGTAGAACTAAATAAATGTCTATAAAAATCATCATGTATTCTCTTTGTTTAAGCCTCAGCATTTTCATTAGGCTAAAGGTCCAAACCAATCAAATCCAATCCTAGGTACCATAAATCTAATCATAAACACCATGATCAATTTAGGACCTCACTCAAAAGGATTAGTTAGAAGATATTATTTGAGTTCCTTAACTCTTTATAAGTATCCAAGATCTATTTAGTATATAGTTGGTGAGGGCTAAATATATACCCCTATGAGTCTTCGCATACTCCTCCCATTTAAGCCCTAGTATTCTTGTTGGTCTAAAAGTTTAAATCCATTCAAATCTAATCACAAATACCATAAATCCTATCTAGACCCATGCTATAATATCCCCTAGTACACATGGGCTATAGCTTGGATCTATCTTGATACTAGTTGTAACAATCTAGAATCTCATCTAAAAGACTATCTAAAAGATATTATTTAAGTTTCTTAGTTCTATATAAGTACCCAAGAATTCTCCAATGAATAATCGATGTTCGACTAAATATACAGCCGCATAGGTTCTCATAGAATTGGTAATAGAGGATCCTAATTTTATGATGCTTACTAAGGAGAGTGATGAGCTGGTGATAGTGTTAGATGTATGTCCTAGAAGTCAATCAGATCGATATATTAATTTTTTTAAGATATAATTTTATACTTGACCTAATTAATTAAAAAAATTAAATCTATTCATGTAGCGTGTGTCCATAAATCATTCAGAGAATTAATAAGATGATGACATATATTCTTAAGAGTTGAGAATTTGAGGTATGTGTCATTGATGGTTAATTCTCAAATTGCTTCCGATTGAGGGATCATCATGAAGACAGTGATTGATTCGGTAAGATTGGTATATAGATCGCTTCCCTTAGGATAGACGAATCTCAAATCTATAGTGTGGAGACATTAGAGCGAGAGTGCAGATGGTTGTTAGAGAATAATGGTACCAAGTATGATCAACATGAGAAATCACTTGGATGTCTACTCACTCGTCAGTGATATTCTCGATGTTGTAGTGGTGTGACTAGTTCTTAAACCTACGGTACCTCGACTATTCACAACAAGGTTGCTGTAGTTTGACTGTACCATAACTCGATCTTTTAACTATATGGAGCCTTGAGATATATGTTGGCTGTACTAGATTCATTATAGGAATAGAATGTACACCTAGATGGGATCTATTGACCTTAGTAATTAAAGAGTAGTCCTATGTGATTTATGAGATTGAGTTCGAAAGATCTTGATTAGGATGGTGTGAATGATAAAAAAAAAAATTCATCAGATTTTACAAATGAACTCAAGTTGAATAAATCTTACATATGACAGACGATGGGGTTTGACTAAGTTTTTATAACCTCCATCTTATCGAAATTCATGATAGAAGACTGAATCACACAGTAACTACATCTAGAGATTCATTCTTCTGTTCTACTAGATTGTCACTACATGCTGCTAGACATCACTGGTGGATTGTGGGACTAATGAAAATTATTTCGATGATCAATAATTCTCAATTGATGAGTTAAAATTATTCTAATCTGTTGAAAGGAGTTTCAATGATATTTTGATGGAGATCAAAATATTTTTCACTACCATATAGAATAGAACCTATGGGGTTATACATAAAAGAGGTCTTAATTGATTGGTTCGTTGAATCATGATTTCAAATCGCAAAAGGAATGAGACTTACTAAGAGTTAGTAAGTTATAAGAGGATCAAAAGGAGTCCCACTGGACTGAGACTCTGTCAAATACAATTGTTGCATATTATTTGATTTAATTAAATATTAAGATTAGGTCCTAATCAAATTAAATCAGATTAAATTTGATTAGTTTTAGTTTGAATTTGACTCAAATTAAGTTTCACAAGTCTAATGAGATTAGACCTAATGAATACTTGATCCAAACCTATTTAGATTAGGTTTGACCTAATCTTTAGCAATGTTTGATTGGATTAGGTCCTAATCAAATTAAATCATATTTAATTTAATCAGATATATTTTGAGTTAGACTCAGACTGGGTTTCATAAGTCTAATAGAATTGGACTTAAGAAGTGCTTGATTTATGTTGAAACCTAAATCTAATTGGACTCCAAGTTTTATTTGGTTTCCAACCAACTTTGACTAAGTCCAAAGAGGAGCCCCAACAAGTCCCACATGTTTTCATGCCCCAAGTGTTTCATGTGAAAGTGGTTTCACATTGAGAAGCTTATGGCGTGGAGAAAAAAGTGGGATTAGGTGGGGCGGTAACATAAAGGAGGAGTCCGAATCAAAACCAACTCTATCTCTATCCCTAAACCCTAACTACCTTGGGATTTAAATAAGGATAAGATGGGGTGCCTCCTTCTAAGAGATAAGATCAAAGGAGAGACACCCAAAGGTGGTTGTGCATGAGAGATACTATGGTGTGGAGAAGGGATTTCAATGTGAAGAAAAAGATGGGATGCACCCCTCTTCCTATCTCTTCTTTCTTACAACCAATGTTTGGTCATTGAAGGTAACTCGCTTTCTCTCTCCCTTGTCCAAGAGTTGGACATGTCTTCCTCTTTTTCTCTCCCAAAGATGTCCAAGAGTTGGATATGATTAAAATTAGATTTGATTAGATTTATTTTTGATCCATGAGATGGATGGTTCTACTTGACCTTTTCTAGATCTAGTCCAAAGGTTAGACAAGAAGGAAGAAGAAAGAGATTAGATTTCTTATCTTCTTCTGTAGATCTTGACTTTTTTGCTTGAGAAGAAAAAAAGAGAAAAAAAAATAGATGTGATCTAATTTCATCCTCTTACTACTGATCTGTTTGTTTTTCTTGAAAAGAGAATCAAAAGATCAAATCGATTCGACAATCCAAGGAGCGATCTCTGCAAGAGAGCTAGCACTCCGATGAGATTGAGTCCTCTGGATCAGATTAGTCTCGATGGATATCTGTAGAGGTCAGATACTTGTGTAGCTATGATGGAATCTCGAAGACATCCACGGACCATTGGATCGCTGTGAAGATCTACACGTGCAAAGGTATAAAATTTAGATTCTCTTTTAGATCTTTAATCTTGTAATTAATGATGATGTTAGACTTTATTTTGAGATATGATCTTTCTATGCATGTTAGATTAGATTAGATCTAATTAAAAAATTATTTTAATATCGTTCTGACATAAGGTTATCCTGACATAGTGATAGAATGTTATATAGAACGGTTGTCCTAGAACAATATTGAAGTAAAATAAAAAGTTCTATTTCTACTGCATACTCTATTTATGTTTAAATTTTTAAAATTTTTGCATGCATACCTATCACTATGTGATGTCGACATCCAATAGATGGACACTAGCCAACCAATGGAGGCAGTAGATGCTTGACGTGTGGATGTACTTGAAAGATTTGGTGGATGGAAATTGGAGAAATGCAAAAAATCACCATATATTGTTTCCTATGAGGAGTGATCAGGCTCACCCCAACATCCTGAGGCTAAAATCTTTATAGTTGAAGATGTGGCTACACTAGCTCAGGTGAATATGAAGGTCAAGATTCTAGTTGCCTCACCTATTCGAACTTGTCCAACTGGCAAAGACCTAGGTCTATCATTTCCAAGGAGGCAATGCACATCCTAATGAACCCAATGTCAGCTCAATTGGCGAACCCAAGTCCACAAGGGTATCATCCTCTTCAAAGCTTGGTTTTCTCTATCCTAGCCAAATGCCTGTTGAAGCCTGGCATTCCCAAATGAAAGAGAAGCATAACACTATATTCAATCTACTTTATGAAAGCCTCTGTGATGTTGCTCTGGATCCTTCATATAAGGTGGTGCATTGTGAGGGAATCCAAAGTTAAACCCTAGCTTCTCTTATGAGGCCAGAAATGGGCTCAGGTCAGCCCAAGGCTCATTGTGCTGGGCCAATGTTGGGTCGGGCTATGGAATAAGCTCAATGGATTTTAAGCCATGTTTGGGCTTACATATAAAGCTCATTCATTTTTTTGGATTGGGTTCAAGTATATTATTGGTCCAGCTTGGGTTTGACCCAAGCTCGAGCTCGAACAAGGTCTAAAATAGAGTTTGAATTCCAGCCTAAACAAGTCTCAAATGCTTCATCACCCTAAAATTTTTGAGCTCACAACTATTGAATATTAGTGTTTTCAAGCTTCTATAAAATCTTCTAAAGACATAATAGTTGGATGAGATTCAAGACATGTTAAAATTGTTAGAATTTTAAATTGTCAATGAGAAAGTTATTTGTGATTTAATGAAATGCAGTCCACTCCATAAATTCTAGTTGGACCAATCAGGTTCGGCTCAGGGTAGAGCTTCGGCTTGGGTTAGGCTTGGGCCTAGATTTTTCAAAAATTTTAGGGCCTAAGCCTAGCTAATCTTGAGAAAAATTTAGATTGGGCTCGAGTAGGGGTGTGGCCTAGCCTAGCCTGACCTATTTTCAGCCCTATTCTCTCACAAGATATCTTACCCATGGTGATTTTATCATGGAATAGTAGAGGGGATGCTAAGCCCTTTTTTCTCGATAATTTTAAGAATATTGTTAGAAAGTTTGATTAGAATATCTGCTACATTTTGGATACTTACTATCATATAAATCTCTCTTGCATGCTTAAAGAGCTTTAGGTGCCACTTGGAACTTTTTTCCCATTCCATCTAAGGGTTTGTCTGGTGGGATTATCATTCTTTGGAAGAAGGATTTGACTCATATTGACTTTTCTACATAAGCAAGTGGGCTATATTTGGTATTTTAACTTTACTAGGTATGAGACCTTGGATACTTAGTGTTATTTATTCTTGTATCTGTGTTCAAAGGATGCTGACCCAAAGGATTGATTTTGATGATTACAAAATATTGGAGTATGATACTAACGATTGAGTGTTTTGGAGAAAGTAGATTTATTTCTATAGAAAGTTTCTTGCAATTAGAAGCATGAAGGAGCATGTTGAAGTAAGGGGAATCAATTTCAAAGTTTGGAGAGCATTATGAGGTGTTTTAGAAGTTTCAGACTTGAAGGAGTCAATTGCACCCTCAAAGGATTCGACCCTAGTATGACCACAAGCTAAGATAGAATGATACATTTCAACAAGGTGATCAGGAGCTGACCCCAAATTGATAGGAGTTGACCCCAAAACTACGATAGGGTGAAATGAAAAAAAACTCATTTTGAAGCACTTTAGAAGTTGAATCTAGTCAAGAAGGAGTCCATACTAGATAATAAAGAGTCAACCCTAGGATGCATTAATGACTTTCTTGATGCTGCAGTAGGATGACTGATCCTTTGACTTGCGGTGTCATGACTGCTCACAGTGAGGCGCTGGAGTTTGACAATACATAAACATGATCTCATGAGTCCTTGTAGTAGATATTGGTGATAGTTGATCCACTGTAGGAGCAGGATGAGTATCTAGATGGATCTATTGATCTTAGCGAAAAGAGTAGTCTTATGTGATTTATGAGATTGAGTTCAGAAGTCCTTGACCAAGGCAGTGTGATTGATGAAAAAAAATTTTATGGATATTCACAAAATGAACTCGAGTCGAATAAATCTTACATATGACTGACGATGGGATTTGATAAGTTTTTCATGATCTCTATCTAGTCGGGACTCATGATAGAGGGACTGTATCATACGATAACTACACCTAAAGGTTAATCACTTTTATTCCACTGGATTGTCACTATATACTACTAGGTATTACTGATGGATTGTGAGGCTTATGAGCATCATCTTGATGATCGATGATTCTTGATGGATAAAGTTAGAATAGTTCCAACCTATTGAAAGGAGTTTCGATGATATTATGATAGGGATCACAATATACCTCATTATCAAATAGAATAAAACCTATGGGGTTACACATAAAAGAAGATTTTGACTGATTAGATGGTTGAGTTGTGATTATAAATCATAATAGAATTTAATTATCAAATTGATTGATAATTAATTTAATGCAAAAGTTTCAATGTTCAATTCGCTAAGGGTTAGTAAATTATTGGAGGAACTAGTTTGCAATTAGATTGTAATAGGGCTCAATTGGATTGAGTTATGAGATTCAAATCAGATTTAATTAAATAAGATTCAATTTAGTTTGATTTAGATTTGATTGAATCAAGCCCTATTGGATAACAAGCTTGATTGGATCAAGCCCTATTGGTTACGAGATGATCTTATTGTTAGAAAATATATCCTAAAGTCAATCATTTGAATGATTGTGCTTTTTGTAATATGTATATGAATTATCAATTAATAAAAATTATTTGATACTTTTCATCACAAATTGTGCATCTTCTTTATATGAACTCTTGTGTTATGATGAAGTCCTTAGAACTATAAGACAATTGATAAAGGAAGATTTATCGAATAGTTTTTAAACATATTCACGACCAAATGATATGTCATTAATAGGATGATGATGTTTATCGAGTACAGATCATTGTATGCCATATAGGTTGGTTGTCCCCATAATCAAGGAGTATGAAGATACTGGTATGACATATAGATGAGATGTAAGAGTACATCATTATTGAACAAATGACTGTTGGAAATAGTGTCCCAAAGCCAATCGTCAGCCTGTTGACGGTTGTGCTCATTTTTGTATATGTATATAAATTATGAATTAATAAAAATTATTTTGATATTTTTCATCACAAAATATTTCATCTTCTAATGAACTCCTATATTGTGGTGAAGTCCTTAGGACTATTTAGACTCGACAAAGGAGGATTTGTCGTTTAGTCCTTAAATCTGTTCGCGATCAAATGATACGTTGTTACCAAGGACGATAACGTTTATCAAGCATAGGTCGTTGTGTGCCATATAGGTTGGTTGTCCTCTTAACCAATGAGTGTGGAGACACTGGTATGGCATACAGGTGAGATGTAAGGGTATATCTGCACTGAACGTGACCGACTCCGGAGCTATTTCTGCTATCAAGATTTGCTCCGATGGAATATGGGTATAAATATCTCTCTGATCTGAGATCGCCATGGTGACTTGTAAGCAACTCACTGCACTTAGGCACTGGATTACCTGAATTTCTAATTCAGTGACGGAAGACTGCTGGGTGTAGTCAAGTACTTGACTTGTCGGTGCATGTGTCAAGATGGGATTGACCACTCCAGTTTAGGAGCTGTGTACAGTCATATTTTAATTTAGTAAAACTTTGGCCAGGGTAGTCTTTGTGAGGAGTCATAGGACTGTTTGAGTTGAGCATGATTTGAATGATCTAATCAGGGTTGACAGTTTAACCCTGAGTCGTCCTAAACATAGAGGTCAAAAGGATGAATTATACAATAACCATATTCACGTAGGTTCTTAGTATTGCGATTGTGATCATTCGACCTATCTGATCATCGGATACCATTGCTAGATGGTCACTTCGATTAGTACAGGAATTGGTTCCTGTGCTACCGGCTTAGGTTCGAACCTGCGGGGTCACACACATTAGAGGTTTCTATCTGATCTGATGGCTGATGAAGAGTCCTAATGCTCATAGACTATGAGTCCTACATATCTGGGACTCTGTGATCGAGAATTAGGATTCTCTGATCATGAGTCCCACACATTTTGGGTACCGGGGTCAAGAGTCCCACTGGTTTGGGACTCTTCGATCAGGGTTACATATCGATGAATTCTGATGTCCGATTATCCATCAAATTTGGACTCAATATTTATGAGAGGTTTAATTAGTGATTTGATTACTAATTAACTCAATTTAATTGAGTAATTATTTTTAGATCAAGTCCAATTGAATTGGATTCAGTTGGGTTTGACCCGATTAGGTTAAGAGTTGACCTAATCGTCGAGATGGTTTGGTCCCTGATTTGATCAGGGGTTGGGATTAATCAATTCTTGATTTGATTAAGATTTTATTGAGCCTAATTAAGCCTAATTTAGTTGGGTTTAAATTAGTCTAATTGGGCCTAACTTATTTGGTTCAATTAGGTTGGTTTAAATAATGAAACCACCTTGACCCATTCTCCTTGCGCCACCTCACTTCCACTGCGCCCTTTTGAATTCACGAGAAGGAAGTTCTCATGAATTTTTTCTCACACAAAGCTCTCCTCATGCCCTACTTTAATGCACCATATGAGTGGATAAGGATGATTGGTTGGCCATTCAAATTCAAAACAAAGTTTGAATTTGAATGAGCAACCAATCTTAGTGCCTTGACCTTATCCTCTTTTAACGCCCCATTTATTATACGAGAAAATGTTTCTCATGAAATCACTCACACACAAATTAAGCCACACCCTCCTCTTCTCATTCCCTTAGTGGATGGGAATAAATTGATTTCTATTTGAATTCAAAATTTGATTTGAATTCAAATGTGCAATTACTCATCTTTATCCTCTCACGTGTATAAGATGTTTAACATTATTTTAAAAGGAGGAGAAGAGTGGGGCGTGTGCAAAAAAAATTTTGGAGAGAAAATCTGGATGTGAGGAATCCTTGTGTGCAAGGTGAAGGTCTATATCCTTCCGAGAGAAAAAGAAAGAAAAGAAAGAAAAAGTGTGCGCAGGGTTTCAGTGAGTTCTTCAGGGTTTCAGCCTGGAATTCGGGAAGTGAGAAGGTAAGCTATGAGTGTCGTGAGCCCACCAAATTTTAAAGAAATCTTCAACATCCTCTCAAGCACGTCTTCTGATGATTCAGAGCATCCAAAGAATCGGCAGACATCGATCGAAGAAGTTCGATCAGCATCGGTCGTCAAAAGGGCTCTACAACGAGCTAGCACTCGTGAGGAGTCGATCAGATCGGAAGCTTCATGTGGATGATCCACAGAGGCCAGACACACTGTGTGGCTATATAGTGATGATCAGACTCTCCCGATGGTGATCAGATTATGGCGATCTACTATCCGCACAAAGGTATTGTGTTCTGAACACATTACAGTAAAGTGTTTACTGTTCAAATTTGAATTTTAAATTTAAATGCATGCATGCTATATATCATATTTAGATCCTAGTATAGGATAATTTTTTATTAATTAATTAGATTAATTAATAATTTCTATTATAAAATAATGATTTTGAAAAAAAATTAAAATTACCATTTTACCCCTGCACTGATTTTCACTACAAATGGTATCAGAGCAAGGTTCTAAGATATGATATATATATTTACATGCATAAATTAAGTTGTAATCTAAAAGTTTAAATTTAAAATTTAAAATTTAAAATTTAAAATTTGAATTTTGAAAGTTGTTCGAAATTTAAAATTTAAAAATTTGAAATTCAAATTTTAAAATTTGAATTTTAAAATTTGAAATTTAAAATTTAAAATTTAAAAATTTGAAATTCAAATTTTGAAATTTGAAATTTAAAATTTAGTAAAAATTTCAAATTTAAAATTCAAAATTTAAAATTCAAAATTTGAAATTCAAAATTTTGAAATTTGAAATTTAAAATTTGTTTGAAATTTGAAATTCAAAATTTAAAATTTGAAATTTAAAATTTAAATTTTAAAATTGGTATATTTAGATATACTTGATCCAAGTAGCAAGTAATCGAATTGGGTTGGTTGCCATGGCCGTCCGGTCATAGGAGAAAAGTAGGACTTAAAGGCCCTCTCCTCCCATTCGATGGGGTCTCCTATGGCAGTAGGGGTGCCGCTGTAATTATATCCCATGCAGATGAAGCAGTGAAAGAAATTAATTATATAGGTTCAATTGTAAAATTTATCATGAATGTGTTAGATTAGATCTAAAAGAATATTCATGATTTATTTTGATTGAGTTATTTTCTGTTATGTAATTAGCAATAAGATTGCTATTTATGAAATGTGCTGATCTATTTGTGAAATGAGTCAACATATTTGTGAACAGAAAATAAAATCTTTCAAATTTGAAAATTATTTTCGAAATGCCAAATCCTGACCTATCAGTCCAAATACTTAATTAAAAGAATTAAGTGTTGTCTAGTAGGTCTAGAATTGTGAGTTAAGACCTAAGACAATTGCATAAACTTGTGGGTCAATGGGTTAGATGGATTAGGTCCATAATTGGGTTAGACCTAAGGTTAGCTTAAAGAAATGGACTAAATTAGAGTAATTGATCAAATCTAATCAAAAGTTGAATTAGATTAGGTCAAGGATACTCTAGACTCAACTCCAATAGTTGTAGTTGAATGGGTCCATATCTTTAACTAGATCAAGATGGACTTAATTCATGGCTACGCGGTGGAACCCTATTTACTAAGTTGATCAAATTAAAACTAATGAACCGGTTGGTGTCTAAGGTAAGTTTGGCAGTTTGACTAGTGATTTTTAAGCGGGAGCTACTCACAGTGATTCGATCTCTGACAAGTTAATGGCTTATCCCCACCACTGATCTCACTTACCTGGCCAACCTGGTGAATCAAGTTTTGATTAGATCACTTGGTGATTAGGGCTCACCCATGTCATTAGGTAAATCAGTTTGACTGATTTAGGTGCTCCTAATGCCAGCTTTAAGTAAATCCTTTTTAATCTAACTTGGTGAAGTTAGTGGGAGGATTGAAATTGGCTGGATATTTTCTTCTCATCTATTCTTTAATAAAATCCTCAAAAAAAAATTTTATTAGATCCTAAAAATGATTAAGTTATATTGATAACTAAGTCATGGCCTCCCATTAAGTGAGTGATAATGAGTCCATTAGTTTAATAATCATTGGAGGCTCAAAGGCCTGGTGCTTATTGACTAATGGAATTATCATTCATAGTATGATAATTTGGTTTGAGTCTTTCTGATGGTGATTAGGTTGGTCGACCAAAGTCGGACTTGATCATTTATTGGTCCGATTCACCAAATCAAATCATGTTAATGGTTGGACTTAACCAGATTTTTTCAGTGGAGGCCAAAGCCTACTGATTAGATTCTGGGGCAAAATTAATTACTAGAAGTTGTTTAGAGAAACAACTGGTTATGAACCTACCCATAGATGCACATGGGTTGACCAACCAAAGTTGGGCTCGTGTGTAGTCTGTGTGGATTCTAGTACCCACTAAGAAATTAAAGTAATTCCTCGAATTGGAGGTTGAGGCTACCAATTCGTAAAAATACTGAGAGAAACTTTAGACTAAAGTTCAAATTTTTAGTATTAATAATTTATGTACTAATATAGGTCTGGTTTTCTTTTATGCAGCTATGGCCACTACCCTTTCGCTCCGGTCATTATTAGATAATGACAAGCTCATGGGATCTAATTTCGATAGCTGGTATCAAAAATTAAAAATCATTCTTGAGCATGAGCAGATCCTTTATGTAGTAACGGATCTGGCATCTGAGGAGCTAGCCCCGAACGCTAGAGGGGTGGTCCGAGACACTTATCAGAAGTGGCTCAACGACCGCACCACCGTTCGGTGCATTATGCTGGCGATAATGAATGATGAGTTCAGCCGCAGGTTCGAAAATGCCCAACCATAGGAGATGCTTCAAATGTTGAACGACTCCTTTGGCATGCCTGACGATGTTGAAAGGTACAAAACTAGTTGTGCCATTTTCAATGCTCAGATGAGGGATGGAGCCTCAGTCACTGATCATGTACTGTACATGATCGAAATGATTGAGCGTCTAAGTAAACTGGGCTTTCCCTTGCACGAGCAGCTCGGTAAGGATGCGATCCTTAATTCTCTACCCAAGTCCTACCTTCCCTTCCTTACTCATTTTCGAATGACAAAGCCTGTAGTGAACTACCATGGCTTGTTGGGGTTGCTGCAGAACTTTGAGAAGGACCACCAGCTCCATAAGGAGTCGGTAAATATTGTGGGAGGATCTTCTTCTAGTCGTTGACCCTTTAAGAAAGGAAAGAAGAACAAGAAGAAGAAGAATAAGAAGGTGCAGCCGCATGCTGGGATGTCTGCACAGGGTCAGACCAAGAAGCGCAAGCCCGACCAGAGCCAGACGGAGTGCTTCTTTTGCAAGAAGCAGGGACACTGGAAGAGAAACTGTCCTCTATACATTGCCTCACTGGACCCGAACAGGCCGAAGAAGAAGCAAGGTACTTATATGATAACACCTTGCAATTTTTTCATTTGTGATACTACTGCCTGGGTATTGGATACCAGAAGCCCTTATCATATTTGCAATTCGATGCAGGGTCTGCAGGTCAGTAGAAGATTTGATGAAGGTGAGAGATTCCTGAACGTTGGAGATGGAAGCAAAGTTCCAGTTCTAGCATTAGGAATCATGAACCTTGTAATCAATTCTTGAAATATAATTCTCAGTGAATATCACTATTGTCCAAGCTTTTTATTAAATATTATTTCTGTAGGCCTTTTGGCCATGAACGGTTATCAATTTTTAATAAAAAAAAATATTTGTAATATCATTTTGAATGGTGTTACAATATTTGTTGGACAACTTAATAATGAAATTTATTTTCTATCACAACCTATTAATGTGGTTCAAACCTTCGGTAAATACCCTAGAATAGATAATGTGTCCGAAGTCTACCTTTGGCACTATAGGCTAGGTCATATCAATAAGAACAGGATAAACAGGTTGGCTCAAGAAGGAATTCTTGAAGTAGGTGATTGTGAATCACTTCCAACCTGTGAGTCTTGTCTTCTTGGTAAAATGACCAAGTCACCTTTTACTGAAAAA